>NC_068451.1:19979900-20240339 GCF_023373465.1 Oncorhynchus keta | reverse complement strand
GATGGACTGAGGTGGATGATAGATGGACTGAGGTGGATGATAGATGGACTGAGGTGGATGATAGATGGACTGAGGAGGATGATAGATGGACTGAGGTGGATGATAGATGGACTGAGGTGGACGATAGATGGACTGAGGTGGATGATAGATGGACTGAGGTGATGATAGATGGACTGAGGTGGATGATAGATGGACTGAGGTGGATGATAGCTGGACTGAGGTGGATGATAGATGGACTGAGGTGGATGGACTGAGGTGGATGATCAGATGGACTGAGGTGGATGATAGATGGACTGAGGTGGATGATAGATGGATGATAGATGGACTGAGGTGGATGATAGATGGACTGAGGTGATGATAGATTGGATGATTGATGGACTGAGGTGGATGATAGATGGACTGAGGTGGATGATAGATGGATGATAGATGGACTGAGGTGGACGATAGATGGACTGAGGTGGATGATAGATGGACTGAGGTGGATGATAGATGGACTGAGGTGGATGATAGATGGACTGATGTGGATGATAGATGGATGATAGATGGACTGAGATGGATGATAGATGGACTGAGGTGGATGATAGATGGACGATAGATGGACTGAAGTGGATGATAGATGGACTGAGGTGGATGATAGATGGACTGAGGAGGATGATAGATGGACTGAGGTGACGATAGATGGACTGAGGTGGACGATAGATGGACTGAGGTGGATGATAGATGGACTGGAGGTGGATGATAGATGGACTGAGGTGGATGATAGATGGACTGAGGTGGATGATAGCTGGACTGAGGTGGATGATAGCTGGACTGAGGTGAGATGGACTGAGGTGGATGATCAGATGGACTGAGGTGGATGATAGATGGACTGAGGTGGATGATAGATGGATGATAGATGGACTGAGGTGGATGATAGATGGACTGAGGTGGATGATAGATGGATGATAGATGGACTGAGGTGGATGATAGATGGACTGAGGTGGATGATAGATGGACTGAGGTGGATGATAGATGGACTGAGGTGGATGATAGATGGACTGAGGTGGATGATAGATGGATGATAGATGGACTGAGATGGATGATAGATGGACTGAGGTGGATGATAGATGGATGATTGATGGACTGAGGTGGATGATAGATGGACTGAGGTGGACGATAGATGGACTGAGGTGGATGATAGATGGACTGAGGTGGATGATAGATGGACTGGAGGTGGATGATAGATGGACTGAGGTGGATGATAGATGGATGATAGATGGACTGAGGTGGATGATAGATGGACTGAGGTGGATGATAGATGGATGATTGATGGACTGAGGTGGATGATAGATGGACTGAGGTGGATGATAGATGGACTGAGGTGGATGATAGATGGACTGAGGTGGATGATAGATGGATGATAGATGGACTGAGGTGGATGATAGATGGATGATAGATGGACTGAGATGGACGATAGATGGACTGAGGTGGATGATAGATGGACTGAGATGGATGATAGATGGACTGAGGTGGATGATAGAGGGACTCAGGTGGATGATAGATGGATGAAAGATGGACTGAGGTGGATGATAGATGGATGATAGATGGACTGAGGTGGATGATCGATGGACTGAGGTGGATGATAGATGGACTGAGGTGGATGATAGATGGACTGAGGAGGATGATAGATGGACTAAGGTGGATGATAGATGGACTGAGGTGGACGATAGATGGACTGAGGTGGATGATAGATGGACTGAGGTGGATGATAGATGGACTGAGGTGGATGATAGATGGACTGAGGTGGATGATAGATGGACTGAGGTGGATGATAGATGGACTGGAGGTGGATGATAGCTGGACTGAGGTGGATGATAGCTGGACTGAGGAGGATGATAGATGGACGATAGATGGACTGAGATGGATGATAGATGGACTGAGGTGATGATAGATGGACTGAGGTGGACGATAGATGGACTGAGGTGGACGATAGATGGACTGAGGTGGATGATAGATGGACTGGAGGTGGATGATAGATGGATGATTGATGACTGGAGGTGGAGGATAGATGGTTGATTGATGGACTGGAGGTGATGATAGATGGACTGAGGTGACGATAGATGGACTGAGGTGGATGATTGATGGACTGAGGTGGATGATAGATGGACTGAGGTGGATGATAGATGGATGATAGATGGACTGGAGGTGGATGATAGATGGACTGAGGTGGATGAGGATGGACTGAGGTGGATGATAGATGGACTGAGGTGGATGATAGATGGACTGATGTGATGATAGATGGACGATAGATGGACTGAGGTGGATGATAGATGGACTGAGGTGATGATAGATGGACTGAGTGAGGATGATAGATGGACTGAGGTGGATGATAGATGGATGATAGATGATATGGACTGATATGGGATGATAGATGGACTGAGGAGGATGATAGTTGATGATAGATGGACTGAGGTGGATGATAGATGGACTGAGGTGGACGATAGATGGACTGAGGGATGATAGATGGACTGAGGTGGGATGATAGATGGACTGAGGGGGATGATAGATGGACTGAGGTGGGATGATAGATGGACTGGACTGAAGAGGATGATAGATGGACTGAGGAGGATGATAGATGGGCTGAGGTGGACGATAGATGGACTGAGGTGGACGCATAGATGGACTGAGGTGGATGATAGATGGACTGAGGTGGATGATAGATGGACAGAGGTGATGATAGCTGGACTGAGGTCATGATAGATGGACTGAGGTAGGGATGGACTGAGATGGATGATAGATGGACTGAGGTGGATGATAGATGGACTGAGGTGATGATAGATGGACTGAGGTGATGATAGATGGACCGAGGGGATGATAGCTGGAGAGGTGATGATAGCTGGACCGAGGTGGATGATAGCTGATGACTAGATGGATGATAGATGGACGATAGATGGACTGAGATGGATGATAGATGGACTGAGGTGACGATAGATGGACTGAGGTGGACTATAGATGGACTGAGTGGATGATAGATGGACTGAGGTGATGATAGATGGACAGAAGGTGGATGATAGATGGACTGGAGGTGGATGAGGGATGGACTATAGGTAGATGAGGTGGATGATAGATGGACTGAGGTGATGATAGTTGGATAACTAGACTGAGGTGGATGATAGATGGACTAAAGATTGAATGAACTGAGGTGAATGATAGATGGACAAGGTGGATGATAGATGGACCAAGGTGGATAATAGATGGACTGAGGTCGATGATAGATGGACGATAAATGGACTGAGTGGATGAGGAGATGAACTTGAGGTGGATAATAAGATGGACTGAGGTGGATGACAAATGGACTGAGGTGGGATGATAGTTGGATGATTGATGGACAATAAATGTGATGATAGATGGGCAATGATTGATGGACTGAGTGTGACTAATAGATGGACTGGAGGTGGACGATTGATGGACAAAGTAGATGATAGATGGACTGAGGTGGATGATAGATGGACTAAGGTGGATGATAGATGGACTGAGGTGGATAGATAGCTGCACTGAGGTGGATGATAGATGGACTATGGATGATAGCTGGACTGGAGGTGGATGATAGCTGGACTGAGGAGGATGATAGATGGACGATAGATGGATTGAGATGATGATAGATGGACTGAGGTGGATGATAGATGGACCGAGGTGGATGATAGATGGACTGAGGTGGATGATAGTTGGACTGGAGGTGGATGATAGATGGACTGGAGGTGATGATAGTTGGATGATTGATGGACTGGAGGTGGATGATAGATGGATGATTGATGGACTGAGGTGGACGATAGATGGACTGAGGTGACGATTGATGGACTGAGGTGGATGATAGATGGACTGAGGTGGATGATAGATGGACTTGAGGTGGGATGATAGTTGGATGATTGATGGACTGAGGTGGGATGATAGATGGATGATTGATGGACTGAGGTGGATGATAGATGGACTGGAGGTGGACGGCTGATGGACTGGAGGTGGATGATCAATGGACTGAGGTGGATGATAGATGGACTGAGGTGGATGATAGATGGACTGAGGTGGATGATAGTTGGGATGATTGATGACTGAGGTGGATGATAGATGATGATTGATGGACTGAGGTGGACGATAGATGACGAGGTGGATGATAGATGGACTGAGGTGGATGATAGCTGCACTGAGGTGGATGATAGATGGACTGAGGTGGATGATAGATGGACTGAGGTGGATGATAGATGGATGATTGATGGACTGGAGGTGGATGATAGATGGTTGATTGATGGACTGAGGTGGATGATAGATGGACTGAGGTGGACGATAGATGGACTGAGGTGGATGATGATGGACTGAGGTGGATGATAGATGGGACTGAGGTGGATGATAGATGGATGATAGATGGACTGAGGTGGATGATAGATGGACTGAGGGATGGATAGATGGACTGAGGTGGATGATAGATGGACTGAGGTGGATGATAGATGGACTGATGTGGATGATAGATGGACGATAGATGGACTGAGGTGGATGATAGATGGACTGAGGTGGATGATAGATGGACTGAGGAGGATGATAGATGGACTGAGGTGGATGATAGATGGATGATAGATGATATGGACTGAGATGGATGATAGATGGACTGAGGAGGATGATAGATGGACGATAGATGGACTGAGGTGGATGATAGATGGACTGAGGTGGATGATAGATGGACTGAGGTGGACGATAGATGGACTGAGGTGGATGATAGATGGACTGAGGTGGATGATAGATGGACTGAGGTGGATGATAGATGGACGATAGATGGACTGAGGTGGATGATAGATGGACTGAGGAGGATGATAGATGGACTGAGGTGGATGATAGATGGACTGAGGTGGACGATAGATGGACTGAGGTGGATGATAGATGGACTGAGGTGGATGATAGATGGACTGAGGTGGATGATAGATGGACTGAGGTGGATGATAGATGGACGATAGATGGACTGAGATGGATGATAGATGGACTGAGGTGGATGATAGATGGACTGAGGTGGATGATAGATGGACTGAGGTGGATGATAGATGGACTGAGGTGGATGATAGATGGACTGAGGTGGATGATAGATGGACTGAGGAGGATGATAGATGGACTGATAGATGGACTGAGATGGATGATAGATGGACTGAGGTGGACGATAGATGGACTGAGGTGGACGATAGATGGACTGAGGTGGATGATAGATGGACTGAGGTGGATGATAGATGGACTGAGGTGGATGATAGATGGACTGAGGTGGATGATAGATGGACGATAGATGGACTGAGGTGGATGATAGATGGACTGAGGTGGATGATAGTTGGATGATTGATGGACTGAGGTGGATGATAGATGGACTGAGGTGACGATTGATGGACTGAGGTGGATGATAGATGGACTGAGGTGGATGATAGATGGACTGGAGGTGGATGATAGATGGACTGAGGTCGATGATAGATGGACGATAGATGGACTGAGATGGATGATAGATGGACTGAGGTGGATGATAGATGGACTGAGGTGGATGATAGATGGACTGAGGTGGATGATAGTTGGATGATTGATGGACTGAGGTGGATGATAGATGGATGATTGATGGACTGAGGTGGATGATAGATGGACTGAGGTGGACGATTGATGGACTGAGGTGGATGATAGATGGACTGGAGGTGGATGATAGATGGACTGAGGTGGATGATAGATGGACTGAGGTGGATGATAGCTGCACTGAGGTGGATGATAGATGGACTGAGGTGGATGATAGCTGGACTGAGGTGGATGATAGCTGGACTGAGGAGGATGATAGATGGACGATAGATGGACTGGAGATGGATGATAGATGGACTGAGGTGGATGATAGATGGACTGAGGTGGATGATAGATGGACTGAGGTGGATGATAGATGGACTGAGGTGGATGATAGTTGGATGATTGATGGACTGAGGTGGATGATAGATGGATGATAGATGGACTGAGGTGGACGATAGATGGACTGAGGTGGACGATAGATGGACTGAGGTGGATGATAGATGGACTGAGGTGGATGATAGATGGACTGAGGTGGATGATAGATGGACTGGAGGTGGATGATAGATGGATGATTGATGGACTGGAGTAGTGGATGATAGATGGACTGAGGTGGATGATAGATGGACTGAGGTGGATGATAGATGGACTGAGGTGGATGATAGATGGATGATTGATGGACTGAGGTGGACGATAGATGGACTGAGGTGGACGATTGATGGACTGAGGTGGATGATAGATGGACTGAGGTGGATGATAGATGGACTGAGGTGGATGATAGATGGACTGAGGTGGATGATAGATGGACTGAGGTGGATGATAGATGGACTGAGGTGGATGATAGATGGACTGAGGTGGATGATAGATGGACTGAGGTGGATGATAGATGGACGATAGATGGACTGGAGATGGATGATAGATGGACTGAGGTGGATGATAGATGGACTGAGGTGGATGATAGATGGACTGAGGTGGATGATAGATGGACTGAGGAGGATGATAGATGGACTAAGGTGGACGATAGATGGACTGAGGTGGACGATAGATGGACTGAGGTGGACGATAGATGGACTGAGGTGGATGATAGATGGACTGAGGTGGATGATAGATGGACTGAGGTGGATGATAGCTGCACTGAGGTGGATGATAGATGGACTGAGGTGGATGATAGCTGGACTGAGGTGGATGATAGCTGGACTGAGGAGGATGATAGATGGACGATAGATGGACTGAGATGGATGATAGATGGACTGAGGTGGATGATAGATGGACTGAGGTGGACGATAGATGGACTGAGGTGGATGATAGATGGACTGAGGTGGATGATAGATGGACTGAGGTGATGATAGATGGATGATTGATGGACTGAGGTGGATGATAGATGGTTGATTGATGGACTGAGGTGGATGATAGATGGACTGAGGTGGACGATAGATGGACTGAGGTGGATGATTGATGGACTGAGGTGGATGATAGATGGACTGAGGTGGATACAGATGGAGATAGATGGACTGAGTATGATAGGATGGACTGAGGTGGATGATAGATGGACTGAGGTGGATGATAGATGGACTGAGTGTGATGATAGATGGACTGATGTGGATGATAGATGGACGATAGATGGACTGAGGGGTGGATGATAGATGGACTGAGGTGGATGATAGATGGACTGAGGAGGATGAGATAGATGGACTTGAGGTGGATGATAGATGGATGATAGATGATATGGACTGATATGGATGATAGATGGACTGAGGAGGATGATAGTTGAATGATAGATGGACTGAGGTGGATGATAGATGGACTGAGGTGGACGAGGATGGACTGAGGTGGATCAGATGGACTGAGGTGATGATAGATGGACTGAGGTGATGATAGATGGACTGAGGTGATGATAGATGACGATAGATGGACTGAAGTGGATGATAGATGGACTGAGGAGGATGATAGATGGGCTGAGGTGGACGATAGATGGACTGAGGTGGACGATAGATGGACTGAGGTGGACGATAGATGGACTGAGGTGGATGATAGATGGACTGAGGTGGATGATAGATGGACTGAGGTCGATGATAGATGGACGATAGATGGACTGAGATGGATGATAGATGGACTGAGGTGGATGATAGATGGACTGAGGTGGATGATAGATGGACTGAGGTGGATGATAGATGGACTGAGGTGGATGATAGCTGGACTGAGGTGGATGATAGCTGGACTGAGGAGGATGATAGATGGACGATAGATGGACTGAGATGGATGATAGATGGACTGAGGTGGACGATAGATGGACTGAGGTGGACGATAGATGGACTGAGGTGGATGATAGATGGACTGAGGTGGATGATAGATGGACTGAGGTGGATGATAGATGGACTGAGGTCGATGATAGATGGACGATAGATGGACTGAGGTGGATGATAGATGGACTGAGGTGGATGATAGTTGGATGATTGATGGACTGAGGTGGATGATAGATGGACTGAGGTGGACGATTGATGGACTGAGGTGGATGATAGATGGACTGAGGTGGATGATAGATGGACTGAGGTGGATGATAGATGGACTGAGGTCGATGATAGATGGACGATAGATGGACTGAGATGGATGATAGATGGACTGAGGTGGATGATAGATGGACTGAGGTGGATGATAGATGGACTGAGGTGGATGATAGTTGGATGATTGATGGACTGAGGTGGATGATAGATGGATGATTGATGGACTGAGGTGGACGATAGATGGACTGAGGTGGACGATTGATGGACTGAGGTGGATGATAGATGGACTGAGGTGGATGATAGATGGACTGAGGTGGATGATAGATGGACTGAGGTGGATGATAGCTGCACTGAGGTGGATGATAGATGGACTGAGGTGGATGATAGCTGGACTGAGGTGGATGATAGCTGGACTGAGGAGGATGATAGATGGACGATAGATGGACTGAGATGGATGATAGATGGACTGAGGTGGATGATAGATGGACTGAGGTGGATGAATTGGACTGAGGTGGATGATAAAATGGACTGAGGGATGATAGTTAGATGATTGATGGACTGAGGTGGATGATAAATGGATGATTGATGGACTGGAGGTGGACGATAGATGGACTGAGGTGGGCGAATTGATGGACTGAGGTGGATGATAGATGGACGAGGTGGATGATAGATGGACTGAGGTGAATGATAATTGGATGATTAATGGACTGAGGTGGATGATAGATAGATAACGATGGACTAGGTGGACGATAAAATGGACTGAGGTGGACGATTGATGGACTGAAGTGATGATAAATGGACTGAGGTGGATAATGATGCACTGAGTGTGATGATAAATGGACTGAGGTGGGATGATAGTTAGATGATTGATGGACTGGAGGTGGATGACAAATGGATGATTGATGGAACTGAGGTGGGCAAATAGATAGACTGAGGTGGATGATAGATGGACTGAGGTGGATGATAGATGGACTGAGGTGGATGATAGATGGACTGAGGTGATGATAGATGGATGATAGCTGGACTGAGGTGGATGATAGATGGACTGAGGTGGATGATAGATGGACTGAGGTGGATGATAGTTGGATGATTGATGGACTGAGGTGGATGATAGATGGATGAAAGATGGACTGAGGTGGATGATAGATGGATGATAGATGGACTGAGGTGGATGATCGATGGACTGAGGTGGATGATAGATGGACTGAGGTGGATGATAGATGGACTGAGGAGGATGATAGATGGACTAAGGTGGACGATAGATGGACTGAGGTGGACGATAGATGGACTGAGGTGGACGATAGATGGACTGAGGTGGATGATAGATGGACTGGAGGTGGATGATAGATGGACTGAGGTGGATGATAGCTGCACTGAGGTGGATGATAGATGGACTGAGGTGGATGATAGCTGGACTGAGGTGGATGATAGCTGGACTGAGGAGGATGATAGATGGACGATAGATGGACTGAGATGGATGATAGATGGACTGAGGTGGATGATAGATGGACTGAGGTGGACAATAGATGACTGAGGTGGACAATAAATGGACTGAGGTGGATGATAGATGGATGATTGATGGACTGAGGTGGATGATAGATGGTTGATTGATGGACTGAGGTGAATGATAGATGGACTGAGTGTGCAATAAATGGACTAAGGTGGATGATTGATGGACTGAGGTGGATGATAGATGGACTAAGGTGGATGATAAATGGATGATAGATGGACTGAGGTGGATGATAAATGGACTGAGGTGGATGATAAATGGACTAAGTGGAATGATAGATGGACTAAAGTGGATGATAGATGGACTGATGTGGATGATAGATGACAATAGATGGACTGAGGTGATAATGGAAATGGACTGAGGTGGATGATAGATGGACTGAGGAGGATGATAAATGGACTGAGGTGGATGATAGATGGATGATAGATGATATGGACTAATATAGATAATAGATGGACTGAGGAGGATGATAGTTGAACGATAGATGGACTGAGGTGGGATGATATAGATGGACTGAGGTGGGACGAAATGGACTGAAGTGGACAATAGATGGACTGAAGTGGCAATAAGATGGACTGGGTGAATGATAAATGGACTGAGGTGGATGATAGATGGACGATAATGGACTAAATGGATGATAAATGGACAAAGGAGGATGATAGATGGGCTAAAAGGGACGATAGATGGACTGAGGTGGCAATAGATGGACTGAAGTAGGCAATAAGATGAACTGAGGATGATAGATAGACTGAGGTGAATGACAGATGACTGAGGTCGATGATAGATGGACGACAGATGGACTGGAGATGGATGATAGATGGACTGAGGTGAATGATAGATGGACTGAGGTGGATGATAGATGGACTGAGGTGAATGATAGATGGACTGGAGGTGGATGATGCTGGACTGAGGTGGATGATAGCTGAGACTGAGGAGGATGATAGATGGACGATAGATGGACTGAGATGGGATGGATAGATGGACTGAGGTGGACGATAGATGGACTGAGGTGGACGATAGATGGACTGAGGTGGATGATAGATGGACTGAGGTGGATGATAGATGACTGAGGTGGATGATAGATGGACTGAGGTCAGATGATAGATGGACGATAGATGGACTGAGGTGGATGATAGATGGACTGAGTGTGATGATAGTTGGATGATTGATGGACTGAGGTGGATGATAGATGGACTGAGGTGGACGATTGATGGACTGAGGTGGATGATAGATGGACTGAGGTGGATGATAGATGGACTGAGGTGGATGATAGATGGACTGAGGTCGATGATAGATGGACGATAGATGGACTGGAGATGGATGATAGATGGACTGGAGGTGGATGATAGATGGACTGAGGTGGGATGATAGATGGACTGAGGGTGATGATAGTTGGATGATTGATGGACTGAGGTGGATGATAGATGGATGATTGATGGACTGAGTGGACGATAGATGGACTGAGGTGACGATTGATGGACTGGGAGGTGGATGATAGATGGACTGAGGTGGATGATAGATGGACTGAGGTGGATGATAGATGGACTGAGGTGGATGATAGCTGCACTGAGGTGATGATAGATGGACTGAGGTGGATGATAGCTGGACTGAGGTGGATGATAGCTGGACTGAGGAGGATGATAGATGGACGATAGATGGACTGAGATGGGATGATAGATGGACTGAGGTGATGATGATAGATGGACTGGAGGTGGATGATAGTTGGACTGAGGTGATGATAGATGGACTGGAGGTGGATGATAGTTGGATGATTGATGGACTGAGGTGGATGATAGATGATGATTGATGGACTGAGGTGACGATAGATGGACTGAGGTGGACGATTGATGACTGAGGTGGATGATAGATGGACTGAGGTGGATGATAGATGGACTGGAGGTGGATGGATGGACTGGGATGATAGTTGGATGATTGATGGATCATATATATGTACAGTTAGCTTAGTTACCTTACCAGAGAACGACTGGGGTCTGTACACTGTACAGGACATGCATGCTACCGAAGCCCTACCATGCCTAGTGTCTAAAGGGAGAATCAAACAGGGTGAAAGATATATTTGAACACTTACCCAACAGCACTTACTTACTGTGATCATTTAAAAAGATAGGTGCATATTCTGAACCAACTTAGATGACAGTTGCAGCGTTTTATTCTCTTGTGTGATCATATAGCCAGTAACATTGGAAAACACACATGTATTAACTCTAAAACTGTTGAGTATACAACTCAAAGAGTTACGTTCCACCACAGGTTTTAGAGTTAACATCAACTTTTCTTTGTCTTCTTCTCCAGCGTGCCTCAAACGCCGGCCCTAGTCAGGTGAGAGCAACCAGATCAAGGGGAGAGATGCAAGACCATGGTGCTTGTCTATGGAGCAGCAAGAGGAACTGCCCCTCTCTACTTTCAGGCTCTGATCAAACCCTACACCCCAAACTGAGTACTCTGTTCTCCCCCCACACACACCAAAAAGCATTTTGTGAACTAACACTGGCACTTAAATTTTTCCCCACTTACTAGCTCTGACTTTGCTACTTTATTGAATAAAAGCATACGTACTATGACTGTGATATGTAGTTGTCCCACCTAGCTATCTTAAGATGAACACAATAACTGGAAGCCGCTCTGCTAAATTACTAAAATGTACATGTGAAAATGTCAAACTCTGCACTACTTTCCCATACCTGAGAACTAAGCCTGAACAAAGCAAACAAAAGATACACTACTACCCACATAAAAACACACTTTGCTTAGCATTACACCATCCACAATACCATTGCTCTTGTTTCAATAATAATATCCAGCCTCTAAGGTCAAAGATGAAAATATAAGAACGAAATGTACTACTATTGGTCATAAATCATACTAACCAGTATGGTATCCATCAAAATAAAATATCAACACAAAACAGTTAATCACATGTAAATCAAAATTACATTTAAATCTTCTTCACTACATCATGATTGAATATTTCTCTCTGTAAAAGTTCTGCTAAAGTTCCTGCAGGACTGGCCCTATTCTCCACCAGTGGACCAGTGACTGTGACTGATATGGCACCCTATTCCCTATATAATGCACTTCTGTTGACCAAAGCCCAGTGGGCCCAGACCAAAAGTAAATGCATCATATAGGAACTATGGTGCCATTTCAGACACAGCCAATTATTAGGGATAAGAGGGCTATGCTGACTCAACGTGTGCACAAGGTCAGATGCTGATAACTAGCCAATCAACTAATCCTGATGAGTTTGACAACACACACACACAGCTTATCTCAAGAACTAACACACACCAGCTGACCTCAAGATCTAATACACACCATCTTACCTCAAGATCTAACACACTAGCTGGCAAAAGCTCAGGTTGCCCAGCCCGGCGGTGATACAATCTTCGGCAAAATCATTCGCAAGGAGATTCCTGCAAAAATATTATTTGAAGTTGATCAAGATCTAACACACACCAGCTGACCTCAAGATCTAACACACACCAGCTGACCTCAAGATCTAACACACACCAGCTGACCTCAAGATCTAACACACACCAGCTGACCTCAAGATCTAACACACACCAGCTGACCTCAAGATCTAACACACACCAGCTTACCTCAATATCTAACACACACCAGCTGACCTCAAGATCTAACACACACCAGCTGACCTCAAGATCTAACACACACCAGCTGACCTCAAGATCTAACACACACCAGCTTACCTCAATATCTAACACACACCAGCTGACCTCAAGTTCTAACACACACCAGCTTACCTCAATATCTAACACACACCAGCTGACCTCAAGATCTAACACACACCAGCTGACCTCAAGATCTAACACACACCAGCTGACCTCAATATCTAACACACACCAGCTGACCTCAATATCTAACACACACCAGCTGACCTCAAGATCTAACACACACCAGCTGACCTCAAGATCTAACACACACCAGCTGACCTCAAGATCTAACACACACCAGCTGACCTCAAGATCTAACACACACCAGCTGACCTCAAGATCTAACACACACCAGCTGACCTCAAGATCTAACACACACCAGCTGACCTCAATATCTAACACACACCAGCTGACCTCAAGATCTAACACACACCAGCTGACCTCAAGATCTAACACACACCAGCTGACCTCAACATCTAACATACACCAGCTGACCTCAATATCTAACACACACCAGCTGACCTCAATATCTAACACACATCAGCTGACCTCAAGATCTAACACACACCAGCTGACCTCAAGATCTAACACACACCAGCTGACCTCAAGATCTAACACACACCAGCTTACCTCAATATCTAACACACACCAGCTGACCTCAATATCTAACACACATCAGCTGACCTCAAGATCTAACACACACCAGCTGACCTCAAGATCTAACACACACCAGCTGACCTCAAGATCTAACACACACCAGCTTACCTCAATATCTAACACACACCAGCTTACCTCAATATCTAACACACACCAGCTGACCTCAAGATCTAACATCTCTTCGCTTCTCCAATAATCCTACAAAAACCCAGACTCTCTCTATACTGGGCAAACGAGTAATCAACCTTGTAAATGATCAAGCTTTTTCAATTGTCAGCCACCTCTGTCCTTTTGTAAAGTCACTGTCATAACTAGCAGGTTCTTACTGTGCTGATATGATTCCTATGTAGATTCTATCACTTGGTATGTTTGAGGCAAGGTGGAGAAAAAAAACAGAAAAGAAAAGACAGTAGTGACTTTGAGACACTGGAGACAACAGAGAAAAGGGGGGCAGCAGCCATTCACACCAACGAGCACACGCACACACACACACACACACACACACACACACACACACACACACACACACACACACACACACACACACACACACACACACACACACACACACACACACACACACACACACACACACACACACACAACCACTCAAATGTTTGGACACACCTACTCATTCAAGGGTTTTTCTTTATTTTATATCTATAGATATGATGGAGTGCTGCATCAGATGACCTGGCCTCCACAAGCACCCAACCTCAACCCAATTGAGATGGTTTGGGATGAGTTACACCGCAGAGTGAAGGAAAAGCAACCAACAAGTGCTTAGCATATGTTGGAAAAGCATTCCAGGTGAAGCTGGTTGAGAGAATGCCATGAGTGTGCAACGCTATCATCAAGGAAAAGGGTGGCTACTTTAAAGAATCTCAATTATAAATATATTTTTGATTTGTTTAACACTTTTTTTGTGGTTACTACATGATTCCATGTGTTATATCATAGTTTTTATTTCTTCAAGATGTAGAAAATAGTAAAAAATAAAGAAAAACCCTGGAATGAGTAGGCGAGTCAAAACCTTTGACTGGTACTGTACATACACACATACCGCACACACACAGTCCTGAAAGGTCTGGTTTAACGTCTCTGATCATAATGTTTGTGATTGTGTGCATTATCTCCTGAGCAGCAGATAGTTGTGGAAACACAGAGACTTCCCAGGAATCACTTAACAGCAGCTGCCTACCTGCCTCTCGAGAGCAGCCTGCCAATAGGGAACACTCAGCCCTCCCTCCATTATACTGGGAGAGAAGGCTGAAAGGGAACCATAGGGAACTGTCTTTGTGTGCTGGAACATCTACTTTCCTCAGCTATGTATATAGACTTTTAGCTATATAGACTTTTATCTGTGTACCTTTTTCTTCAAAGTTGGTTGCATTATTAAAAGTTTGAGTGAATGTGTTTCTGAAATGTTCAGTATGAGGCTAGCTATAAAGTCTGTGTCATCTGAGTGAGTAGGTATTGGTAGCAGGTAGTGAGCAGATATTGTCCACTTAGTTTTAAGATCGTAACATAATCACAGAGAGACTATCTTGTTAGACAGATGGGGCAAGGTTAAATAATTAAGACGTTAGCATATAATAGTATGTGAATGAATTAGCAGTGATTTAGTTTTAGGCTGGGTTTCTGTACAACACTTTGTGACATCAGCTGATGTAAGAAGGGCTTTATAAATACATTTGATTGATTGATTGATTGATTGATTACTGGAACTGACATGTTACCTGGCTATGACAAACAGCACACAACTGACACCCAAGTAAGCCAGCAGAATATACATCCAGATATCGGGTGAGAGGGGGTTGAGAAAGGAGAAGACCCCAGGGTTGGTTCCGTTGGGCTTGCGGTAGAGGATACTTATCCCCAGTGTCATGAAGGGCTTGGAGAAGTCGATGACCTTCTCCCTCACGTAGGTGATGGCCAGGGGAGCCACTGCCAGATCAGCTTTCTGTCAACAGACAACATAAAAGGGAAGAAGGATAGGCTGTAAGTCAGAGACGCAGGAAGCATTTAGAGCCAATCAAATTAAGAAAACAGTGCCTTTACACATCACAGAGTCCGTCCCACGGCACTTAGGAGGAAATTTAGAGCCCTTCTAGCTCTTGCTCTCGCTCTTTCCCTCTCTCTCTCTGTCTGTCTGTCTCTCTCCCTCTCTCTCTCCCTGCCTCTCCCCCTCTCTCTCTCCCGCTCGCTCGCTCCTCCACACACACTCTCTCCCTCACATACCCCCCTCCCCTTTTATACAGTGGGACAAAAAAGTATTTAGTCAGCCACCAATTGTGCAAGTTCTCCCACAAATCCAGAAAACCACATTGTGGGATTTTTAATGAATTTATTTGCAAATTATGGTGGAAAATAAGTATTTGGTCACCTACAAACAAGCAAGATTTCTGGCTCTCGCAGACCTGTAACTTTTTCTTTAAGAGGCTCCGCTGTCCTCCACTCGTTACCTGTATTAATGGCACCTGTTTGAACTTGTTATCAGTATAAAAGACACCTGTCCACAACCTCAAACAGTCACACTCCAAACTCTACTATGGCCAAGACCAAAGAGCTGTCAAAGGACACCAGAAACAAAATTGTAGGCCTGCACCAGGCTGGGAAGACTGAATCTGCAATAGGTAAGCAGCTTGGTTTGAAGAAATCAACTGTGGGAGCAATTATTAGGAAATGGAAGACATACAAGACCACTGATAATCTCCCTCGATCTGGGGCTCCACGCAAGATCTCACGCCGTGGGGTCAAAATGATCACAAGAACAGTGAGCAAAAATCCCAGAACCACACGGGGGGACCTAGTGAATGATCTGCAGAGAGCTGGGACCAAAGTAACAAAGCCTACCATCAGTAACACACTACGCCGCCAGGGACTCAAATACTGCAGTTCCAGACGTGTCCACCTGCTTAAGCCAGTACATGTCCAGGCCCATCTGAAGTTTGCTAGAGAGCATTTGGATGATCCAGAAGAAGATTGGGAGAATGTCATATGGTCAGATGAAACCAAAATATAACTTTTTGGTAAAAACTCAACTCGTCGTGTTTGGAGGACAAAGAATGCTGAGTTGCATCCAAAGAACACCATACCTACTGTGAAGCATGGGGGTGGAAACATCATGCTTTGGGCTGTTTTTCTGCAAAGGGACCAGGACGACTGATCCGTGTAAAGGAAAGAATGAATGGGGCCATGTATCGGGAGATTTTGAGTGAAAACCTCCTTCCATCAGCAAGGGCATTGAAGATGAAACGTGGCTGGGTCTTTCAGCATGACAATGATCCCAAACACACTGCCCGGGCAACGAAGGAGTGGCTTCGTAAGAAGCATTTCAAGGTCCTGGAGTGGCCTAGCCAGTCTCCAGATCTCAACCCCATAGAAAATCTTTGGAGGGAGTTGAAAGTCCGTGTTGCCCAGCAACAGCCCCAAAACATCACTGCTCCAGAGGAGATCTGCATGGAGGGAATGGGACAAAATACCAGCAACAGTGTGTGAAAACCTTGTGAAGACTTACAGAAAATGTTTGACCTCTGTCATTGCCAACAAAGGGTATATAACAAAGTATTGAGATAAACTTTTGTTATTGACCAAATACTTATTTTCCACCATAATTTGCAAATAAATTCATTAAAAATCCTACAATGTGATTTTCTGTTTTTTTTTTTCTCATTTAGTCTGTCATAGTTGAAGTGTACCTATGATGAAAACAGGCCTCTCATCTTTTTAAGTGGGAGAACTTGCACAATTGGTGGCTGACTAAATACTTTTTTTGCCCCACTGTATGCTCTTTCTATCCCTCCATCTCACATACATCCTTTCCTTGTCTGACGTTGAACCTAAACTAAGGCAACCCCCCCTCCCCATTTACACCCCCACCCCCTTTAGAGGATGGATGGTCCTATCAACCACAGCCACTGGGGCAGAGGAGTGTCAGGGTGGAGGAGGGAGGGCGAGAGCAATGGAAGAAGTAGTTCCCAGAAAACAAGATAATGTTCAACCAATCGCCATACTCATAAGAACACAGACATCTACATGTTATATTGTGTCTCTGATCTGAGAGAATCATATTTAGTTGTTATTTCATAACAACCCTATTTCTTCACAGCACTGAATCAGGGGTTCTTCTTTTTTATCTACATTCTTCCACAGCCTCATCACTCATATTCCATCCATACGTATCCCTCCGCCATGGCTCGGGGTGCGAGTCCTTCTTCATGTTAATACAGTATGTTGAGCTTGACCTTTCAACTGGGCCAAAGTCACATCCGAAACATCCCAACCAATCCGGTCTCTCTAAGTGAGGTTAAACCTGTGTGGTTGATCAATCTGCGGCTCCATTGTGACACAGGTACATGCTAAACACTCACAGCAAGGTCAGCAACATAATTTCACAATAAAATATCCTGTTTGTCCCCAACAAGGTTGTCATACATCAATCTAGATTGAATGAGGTGGTTTGGTCCCAGCCACTATAATGTCTTTATCTGTTCCATGTCATTTAAGGCCAAGTGAGACACAATAGGATTAAGTCGCAATGCGATTTAGATCACTTAATGTAGCTCATGTCTAGGTCCTATGTCAACTGAATGTATCCAGGTGCATCTACAGTACTCTAGTTCTATGACTCGAAGCATTAGTCAGAGGACACCAGTGATTTCCTTCAACTCCATTTGATTGGATATGTTCAGCTTCTTCAGCTCAATTCACCATGTCCTGGTGAGCCGAGCTAGTATACTCCAACTCCTGTGAAGGGTTGTCCAGGCCAATTACTGTCTGTTTTGTCCACCACAGATCCTGTCTGCCTACAGTATATATGAGTCCCAAATGCCACCCTATTCCCTATACAGTGCACTACGTTAGAGCTCTGGTCAAAAGTAGTGCACTACAGCATGTAGGAAATGGGGTGCCATTTGTGATGCAAACTTTGCTGTCTAGAGATAGGTGGGTATACATCTACATAACGGCCAACACTCCAATAACCTCGCAGGAATTGGGCCCTGGCTGTCAAATCTCTGGGATCCCTCTCCCTCCAGCATCCGCATGATCAAAACAAACATGGCCGTTGGTCCAGTGTACCACAGTTGAGGGAGATGCAGTGTTATTTAATGGGGTCAGATATTGAGCATTGGCTGCGGCGAGCCTGTTATTTTTCTGCCTGCCTGTGCACAGCTTATACTATCTGGGTCTTACTTTGTCAAACTTAATGATATAGTCAGTGGGCAGTGTGTGTGTGTGTATATATGTGTGTGTGAGTGTATGTTTTAATAAGCTCTACAGGGGAAACGAGTCAAGCCAGAATCCATGCCGTACACCCGGTCAGGAACGAGTATAGGAGCTGATGTCTCTCTCTCTCTCTGTCTCTCTGTCTATACATCTACCTCTACCGCTCTACCTCTCTACCGCTCTACCTCTCTACCGCTCTACCGCTCTACCTCTCTACCTCTCTCCCTCTCTACCTCTCTACACTCTACCCCTCTACCTCTCTACCACCCTCTACCTACCTCCACCTCTCTCTACCTCTCTACCGATCCACCTCTCTACCGCTCTACCTCTCTACCTCCTCTACCTCTCTACCTCTACCTCTCTACCTCACCTACCTACCTCTCTACCGCTCTACCTCCCTCTCTACCACTCTACCGCTCTACCCCTCTCTACCTCTCTACCGCTACCTCTCTCTCTGCCGCTCTACCTCTCTACCTCTCTACCTCTCTCTCCACCTCTACCACTCTCACCTCTCTCCACCTCTACCCTCTCTACCTCTCTACCTCTACCTCTACCTACCTCTCTACCGCTCCACCTCTCTACCGCTCTACCTCTCTACCGCTCTACCTCTCTACCTCTCTACCGCTCTACCGCTCTACCTCTCTACCTCTACCTCTCTACCTCTCTACCGCTCTACCGCTCGCCCCTATCTCACCTCTCTACCGCTCTACCTCTCTACCTATCTCTACCTCTCTACCGCTCTACCTCTCTACCGCTCTACCTCTCACCTCTCTACCTCTACCTCTCTACCGCTCTACCTCTACCTCTCTACCTCTCTACCGCTCTACCTCACCTTTCTACCGCTCTACCTCTCTACCTCTACCTCTCTACCTCTCTACCGCTCTACCTCTACCTCTACCTCTACCGCCACCTACCTCTACCTCTCGCTCTACCTCTCTACCTACCGCTCCACCTCTCTACCTCTCTACCGCTCCTACCTCACCTACCTCTCTACCTACCTCTACCGCTCCCTCTCTACCGCTCTACCTCTCTACCCTCTCTACCTCTCTACCTCTACCGCTCACCTCTCTACCGCTCTACCTCTACCTCTCTACCTCTCTACCTCTCTACCTCTACCTCTCCATCTCCTCTACCGCTCTACCCTATCTCACCTCTCTACCTCTCTACCTCTCACCTCTCTCGCTCTCCACCTATCTCACCTCTCTACCTGCCTCTAACTACCTCTCTACCGCTCCACCGCTCTCTACCCTCTTTCTACCTCTCTACCTCTCTCTCCGCTCCGCTCTACCTCTCTACCGCTCTACCTCACCGCTCTACCTCTCTCTACCTCTACCTATCCACCTCTCTACCTCTACCTCTCTACCTCTCTCTCCACCTCTCTACCTATCTTACCTCTCTACCTATCTCACCTCTCTACCTCTCTACCTCTACCGCTCTACCTCTCTACCCGCTCACCTCTCTAACTCTCTATCCGCTCTACCTCTCTACCTCTCGCTCTACCTCTCTCTACCTCTCTACCTCTCTACCTCTCTACTGCTCTACCTCTCCCTCTACCTCTCTACCGCTCTACCTCTCTACCTACCTCTCTACCTCTCTCCTCTCTACCCTCTACCTCTCTACCGCTCACCTCTCTACTGCTCTACCTCTCTACCTCTCTACCGCTCTACCTCTCTACCTCTCTACCTCTCTACTCTCTACCGCTCTCTACCGCTCTACCCTCTCTCCGATCTCTACGCTCTACCTCCCTACCTCTCTACCTCTCACCTCTCTACCTCTCTACCGCTCTACGGCTATACCCTCTCTCCTATCTCTACCTCTCTACCTACCGCTCTACCTATCTCACCTACCTCTCTACCGCTCTACCTCTACCTCTACCTCTACCGCTCTACCTCACCGCTCTACCTCCACCTCTCTACCGCTCTACCGCTATCTCTCTCTACCGCTCTACCTCTCTACCTATCTCACCTCTCTACCGCTCTACCTCTCTCTACCGCCTACCTACCTCTCTATCTGCTCTACCTCTCTACCGCTATACCTCTCTACCGCTCTACCTATCTCACCTCTCTACCGCTCTACCTCTACCTCTCTACCTCTCTACCGCTCTACCTCTCTACCTCTCTACCGCTCTACCTCTCTACCGCTCTACCTCTCTACGGCTATCCTCTCTACTCTGCTCTATCTCACCTCTCTACCGCTCTACCTACCGCTCTCTCTACCTATCTCACCTCTCTACTGCTCTACCTCTCTACCTCTCTACCGCTCTCCTCCTACCTCTCTCTACCCTCTCTACCTCTCTACCTCTCTACCTCTCTACCGCTCTACCTCTCTACCGCTCTACCTCTCTACCTATCTCACCTCTCTACCTCTCTACCTCTCTACCTCTCTACCTCTCTACCTCTCCGCTCTACCTCTCTACCGCTCTACCTCTCTACCGCTCTACCTCTCTACCTCTCTACCTCTCTACCTCTCTACCGCTCTACCTATCTCACCTCTCTACCTCTCTACCTCTCTACCTCTCTACCTCTCTACCTCTCTACCTCTCTACCGCTCTACCTCTCTACCTCTCTACCTCTCACCTCTCTACCGCTCTACCTCTCTACCGCTCTACCTCTCTACCGCTCTACCTCTACCTCTCTCCACCTCTCCTCTCTACCTCTCTACCTCTCTACCGCTCTACCTCTCTACCTCTCTACCTCTCTACCGCTCTACCTCTCTACCTCTCTACCTCTCTTCCGCTCTACCTCTCTACCTCTCTACCTCTCTACCTCTCTACCTCTCTCTCTCTACCGCTCTACCTCTCTCACCTCTCTACCTCTCTCACCTCTCTAACTCTCTACCGCTCTACCTCTCTACCGCTCTACCTCTCTACCGCTCTACCTCTCTACCTCTCTACCGCTCTACCGCTCATCCTCTCTACCGCTATACCTCTCTACCTCTCTACCGCTCTACCTCTCCATCTCTCTACTGCTCCACCTCTCTCCCTCTCTACCGCTCTACCTCTCTACCTCTCTACCTCTCTACCTCTCTATCTCAGATCTCTACCGCTCTACCTCCCTACCTCTCTACCTATCTCACCTCTCTACCGCTCTACCTCTCTACCGCTCTACCTCTCTACCTCTCTACCGCTCTACCTCTCTACCGCTCTACCTCACCACCTCTCTACCGCTCTACCGCTATCTCTCTCTACCGCTCTACCTCTCTACCTATCTCACCTCTCTACCGCTCTACCGCTCCCTCTCTCTACCGCTCTACCTCTCTACCGCTATACCTCTCTACCGCTCTACCTATCTCACCTCTCTACCGCTCTACCTCTCTACCTCTCTACCGCTCTACCTCACCACCTCTCTACCGCTCTACCTCTCTACCGCTCTACCGCTCCACCTCTCTACCGCTCTACCTCTCTACCTCTCTACCTCTCTCACCTCTCTCTCTACCTCTCTACCTCTCTACCGCTCTACCTCTCTACCTCTCTACCGCTCTACCTCTCTACCGCTCTACCTCTCTACCGCTCTACCTCTCTACCTCTCTACCTCTCTACCTCTCTACCGCTCGCCCTATCTCACCTCTCTACCGCTCTACCTCTCTACCTCTCAACCTCTCTACCGCTCTACCTCTCTATCGCTCTACCTCCCTACCTCTCTACCGCTCTACCTCTCTACCGCTCTACCTCTCTACCTCTCTACCGCTCTACCTCTCTACATCTCTACCGCTCACCTCTCTACGGATATACCTCTCTACCTCTCTACCGCTCTACCTCTCTACCGCTCTACCACTCTACGTCTTTACCTCTCTACCTCTCTACCTCTCTACCTCTCTACCGCTCTACCGCTCTACCTCTCTACCGCTCTACCTCCCTACCTATCTCACCTCTCTACCGCTCTACCTCTCTACCGCTCTACCGCTCTACCTCTCTACCGCTCTACCTCTCTACCGCTCTACCTCACCACCTCTCTACCGCTCTACCTCTCTACCGCTCCACCTCTCTACGGCTATACCTGTCTACCTCTCAACCTATCTCACCTCTCTACCGCTCTACCTCTCTACCGCTCTACCTATCTCACCTCTCTACCTCTCTACCTCTCTACCTCTTTACCTCTTTACCTCTTTTCCTCTCTACCTCTCTACCGCTCTACCTCTCTACCGCTCTACCTCTCTAACCTCTCTCAGCTCTCTACCAGTCTACTTATCTCAACTCTCTACCGCTCTACCGCTCTACCGCTCTACCTATCTCACCTCTCTACCGCTCTACCTCTCTACCGCTCTACCTCTCTACCGCTCTACCTCTCTACCGCTCTACCTATCTCACCTCTCTACCTATCTCACCTCTCTACCTCTACCTCTCTAACTCTCTACCTCTCTACCTCTCTCACCGCTCTACCGCTCTACCTCGCTAACTATCTCACCTCTCTACCTCTCTACCTATCTCACCTCTCTACCTCTACCTCTCTACCGCTCTACCTCACCACCTCTCTACCGCTCTACCCTACCTATCTCACCTCTGTCCGCTCTACCTCTCACCTCTTTACCTCTCTACCTCTCTACCGCTCCTACCCTCTCTACCTCTCTACCTCTCTACCTCTCTACCTCTACCTACCTCTACCTCTCTGCTCTACCGCTCTCTCTACCTCTCTACCTCTCTACCGCTCTACCTCTCTCACCTCTCTACCTCTCTACCCTCTACCTCTCTACCTCTCTACCTCTCTACCTCTACTCGCTACCTCTCTACCTCTCTCACTCTCTCTACTCTACCTATCTCACCCTCTACCTCTCTACCTCTCTACCTCTCCTCTACCTCTCTAACCGCTCTACCGCTCTACCTCTCTACCGCTCTCACCTCTCTACCTCTCTACCCTATCTCTCTCTCTACCTCTCTACCGCTCTACCTCTCTACCGCTCTACCTCTACCTCTCTACCGCTCTCTACCTCTGTATCCTCTCACCTCTCTACCGCTCCACCTCTCTACCTATCTCTACCTCTCTACCACCTCTCTACCTCTCTACCTCCTATCCTCTCTACCCTCTCACCTCTCTACTCTCTACCTCTCCACCTCTACCTCTCTACCTCTACCGCTCTACCTCTCTCTACCGCTCTACCTCTCTACCGCTGCTCTACCGCTCTACCCTCTACCTACCTCTCTACCTCTCTCTACCTCTCTACCTCTCTACCTCTCTCACCGCTCTACCGCTCTACCTCGCTAACTATCTCACCTCTCTACCTCTCTACCTATCTCACCTCTCTACCTCTACCTCTCTACCGCTCTACCTCACCCACCTCTCTACCGCTCTACCTCTCTACCGCTCTACCTCTCTACCGCTCTACCTATCTCACCTCTCTACCTATCTCACCTCTCTACCTCTACCTCTCTACCTCTCTAACTCTCTACCTCTCTACCTCTCTCACCGCTCTACCGCTCTACCTCGCTAACTATCTCACCTCTCTACCTCTCTACCTATCTCACCTCTCTACCGCTCTACCTCTCTGCCTACCTCTCTAACCTCTCTACTCTCTCTACCTATCTCACCTCTCTACCTCTCTCTACCGCTCTACCGCTCTACTCGCTCTACTCTACCTATCTCACCTCTCTACCTCTACCTCTCTACCTCTCTACCTCTATACCGCTCTACCGCTCATCCTCTCTACCTCTCTACCTCTCTACCTCACCACCTCTCTACCGCTCTACCACTCTACCTCTCTACCGCTCCCCCTCTCTACCGCTATCTCTCTCTACCGCTCTACACCACCTCTCTACAACTCTACCTATCTCACCTCTCTATCTCTCTTTCGCTCTACCTCTCTACCGCTCTACCGCTCTACCTATCTCAACTCTCTACCGCTCTACCGCTCTACCGCTCTACATCTACCTCTCTACCGCTCCACCTCTCTACCGCTCTTCCTCTCTACCTCTCTACCGCTCTACCTCTCTACCTATCTCACCCCTCTACCGCTCTACCTCTCTACCGCTCTACCTATCTCACCCCTCTACCTCTCTACCGCTCTACCGCTCTACCTCACTACCGCTCTACCTATCTACCGCTCTACCTCTCTACCGCTCTACCTCTCTACCGCTCTACCTCTCTACCGCTCTACCTCTCTACCGATCTCACCTCTCTACCTCTCTACCTATCTCACCTCTCTACCTCTCTACCTATCTCACCTCTCTACCTCTACCGCTCTACCTCTCTACCGCTCTTCCTCTCTACCTATCTCACCTCTCTTGCTCTCTAGCTCTCTACCGCTCTACCTCTCTCAGCTCTCTACCTATCTCACCTCTCTACCTCTCTACCTCTCTCCCTTTTTCTTTCTCATTGTCTCTCTCCCTCTCTCTCTAAGCCAAAAACATGTTTGTCATAAAAAATACAACTATACAAACCCTTGTCACACACACTTCCGACAAAATACATTCCCTCCCACGGCCTCTAGCTCTTTACCACCTTATTAATTAAACTTGAATAATTTACATAGAACATTTCAGAGTAGTGAGGTGGGTCCAGACTCACGTGGTCGATCAGCTCCTTGACCATGCCATTCCACTGTCCCGTGGTCTCGTCCTGGGCCCCGTAGCGGCCGTCCTCCACCAGACGCAACTCGTAGGTGAACCCCAGGATGCTAGCCAGCTCCCTCAGCAGGTCGATACAGTAACCCTCAAAGCGGTCGTTACCGTAAAGGGGCTTGTCTGACTTCTTGAACATCACATAGGGCTCCACCTGTTAGGTTGGAGAGAGGACAGGGGTGGACGAACACTGGATCAGTCTCTGGAGGTAAGTATATTTTCCACTCTGATAAGGCCTTTCTGTGAGTGTGCATGATGTGTGAGATAGACTTTGAGCCTGACGTGCCTGGACACACACTGGCTACAGGAGAGAGGGAGGGGAACAGAGGGAGAAGGACCACTGCTGCTAAAACCAGGAGGGTGTGTGGTTGTGTGCGTGTGTGTGTGTGTGTGTGGTTGTGTGCGTGTGGTTGTGTGCGTGTGTGTGGTTGTGTGTGTGTCTGTGGAGTATTGGCATGCAGTCTCAGAAATGTGATACAAGGTGAATGGAGTGATGGAAGCATGACCATAATAAGAGATAATCCTCCATATCTCTGACTCAGTCCTCCCCTCCTCTCCTCTAAGGCTGAACATGCTGGCTGGGGTTCTGTCCCTGTCCCTGTCCCTGGCTCTCAGACCACCAGATGCTTTGTAAATAAGATCAGAGATGCTGATAAACTGACACAAAAGAACAGGAGCCAGCACATCCTCTTTGTTAGTACGAACAGCTGGGGAGATTACTAATGTCCTCTTTCACGCTCTGGATCCTCTCTTCCCCTCCCTTTCTCGTCCGCTGCCTCTCACTCTCTCTCTCTTTTTATCTACGCCACTCACCCTCTTTCTTGCTTTCTCCACTATATATACAGTGCCTTGCGAAAGTATTCGGCCCCCTTGAACTTTGCGACCTTTTGCCACATTTCAGGCTTCAAACAAAGATATAAAACTGTATTTTTTTGTGAAGAATCAACAACAAGTGGGACACAATCATGAAGTGGAACGACATTTATTGGATATTTCAAACTTTTTTAACAAATCAAAAACTGAAAAATTGGGTGTGCAAAATTATTCAGCCCCCTTAAGTTAATACTTTGTAGCGCCACCTTTTGCTGCGATTCCAGCTGTAAGTCGCTTGGGGTATGTCTCTATCAGTTTTGCACATCGAGAGACTGAAATTTTTTCCCATTCCTCCTTGCAAAACAGCTCGAGCTCAGTGAGGTTGGATGGAGAGCATTTGTGAACAGCAGTTTTCAGTTCTTTCCACAGATACTCGATTGGATTCAGGTCTGGACTTTGACTTGGCCATTCTAACACCTGGATATGTCTATTTTTGAACCATTCCATTGTAGATTTTGCTTTATGTTTTGGATCATTGTCCCAGTCTCAGATCTTTTGCAGACTCCATCAGGTTTTCTTCCAGAATGGTCCTGTATTTGGCTCCATCCATCTTCCCATCAATTTTAACCATCTTCCCTGTCCCTGCTGAAGAAAAGCAGGCCCAAACCATGATGCTGCCACCACCATGTTTGACAGTGGGGATGGTGTGTTCAGGGTGATGAGCTGTGTTGCTTTTACGCCAAACATAACGTTTTGCATTGTTGCCAAAAAGTTAAATTTTGGTTTCATCTGACCAGAGCACCATCTTTCACATGTTTGGTGTGTCTCCCAGGTGGCTTGTGGCAAACTTTAAACGACACTTTTTATGGATATCTTTAAGAAATGGATTTCTTCTTGCCACTCTTCCATAAAGGCCAGATTTGTGCAATATACGATTGATTGTTGTCCTATGGACAGAGTCTCCCACCTCAGCTGTAGATCTCTGCAGTTCATCCAGAGTGATCATGGGCCTCTTGGCTGCATCTCTGATCAGTCTTCTCCTTGTATGAGCTGAAAGTTTAGAGGGACGGCCAGGTCTTGGTAGATTTGCAGTGGTCTGATACTCCTTCCATTTCCATATTATCGCTTGCACCGTGCTCTTTGGGATGTTTAAAGCTTGGGAAATCGTTTTGGATCCAAATCCGGCTTTAAACTTCTTCACAACAGTATCTCGGACCTGCCTGGTGTGTTCCTTGTTCTTCATGATGCTCTCTGCGCTTTTAACGGACCTCTGAGACTATCACAGTGCAGGTGCATTTATACGGAGACTTGATTACACACAGGTGGATTGTATTTATCATCATTAGTCATTTAGGTCAACATTGGATCATTCAGAGATCCTCACTGAACTTCTGGAGAGAGTTTGCTGCACTGAAAGTAAAGGGGCTGAATAATTTTGCACGCCCAATTTTTCAGTTTTTGATTTGTTAATAAAGTTTGAAATATCCAATAAATGTCGTTCCACTTCATGATTGTGTCCCACTTGTTGTTGATTCTTCACAAAAAAATACAGTTTTATATCTTTATATTTGAAGCCTGAAATGTGGCAAAAGGTCGCAAAATACTTTCGCAAGGCACTGTATATATATATATATATATATATATATATATATATATATATATATATCTCATCTCTCTCTTTCCATCCCTCTCTCCCATCTACCCCCATCTCTCTCCCCTCTACCGTCATCTCTCTCAGTAAAATCAGGCAGAGAATATATTATCAAACAGGTGTTGTTTACCATGTAATTGTGGCATGCCACGATACAAACAAAATCATGTCAGATCTCAACCAGCTTTCACACATTTTACTGGCTCAGAGATATGATGAGAACAAGGAGATGCTAACACATGTAGTAGCATCTATTGGTCATTGGTGTAAAAATACCCAAATGTCATACTTGAGTAAAAGTAAAGATACTTTACTTTAGAAAATGACTCAAGAAAAAGTGAAAGTCACCCAAGTAAAATACTACTTGAGTAAAAGTCGAAAAGTATTTGGTTTTAAATATATTTAAGTATCAAAAGTAAATGTAACTTCAAAAATATACTTCCGTATCAAAAGTAGAAGTATAAATCATTTAAAATAGCTTTTATTATGCAAACCATGCAGCACAATTGATTTATTTATTGTATTATTTACGGATAGCCAAGGGCACACTACAACACGCAGACATCATTTACAAATTAAGATTTTGTGTTTAATGAGTCCACTAAATCAGAAGCAGGGGATTCCCAGGAATGGTCTCTTGATAAGTGCGTGAATAGTTTTTTTTCACTGTCCTGCTAAGCATTCAAAATGTAACGAGTATTATTTTCTTTAGGAATATAGTGAAGCAAAAGTTAAACTTGTCAAGAATATAAATAATAAAGTCAAGTACAGATACAAAAGAAAACTACTTAAGTAGAACTTTGAAGTATTGTTACTTACAGTTGAAGTCAGAAGTTTGGAGGTTGGAGTCAGTAAAACTCATTTTTCAACCACTCCATTGATTTCTTGTTAACAAACTATAGTTTTGTCAAGTCGGTTAGGACATCTACTTAGTGCATGATACAAGTAATTTTTCCAGCAATTGTTTACAGACAGACGATTTAATTTATAATTCACTGTATCACAAATCCAGTGGGTCAGATGTTTACATACACTAAGTTGACTGTGCCTTTAAACAGCTTGGAAAATTCCAGAAAATTATGTCATGGCTTTAGAAGCTTCTGATAGGCTAATTGACAACATTTTAATCAACTGGAGGTGTACCTGTGGATGTATTTCAAGGTCTACCTTCAAACTCAGTGCCTCTGAATTTCTTTGGAAAAATACAAAAATAAACAGTTTTGCTTTGTCATTATGGGGTATTGGTGTAGATTGATGATTAAAAAAATAAACAATTGAATACATTTTAGAATAAGTCTGTAACGTAACAAAATGTTGAAAAAGTCCATGGGTCTTAATACTCTCTGAATGCAATGAGTGATATAACTGATTGCTTTGGTTGGGCGAGATTATTCTCTGACCACTACAACAATCTTCAGTCAGGGAATTGAAAGGGATCAATAATATAGCCGACAAGCCCAATGATCTGCTATCCAACTCAAAGAGATCTCTTTCTCTCAATTCAATTCAATTCAATTCAATTCAAGGGCTTTATTGGCATGGGAAACATGTGTTAACATTGCCAAAGCAAGTTAGGTAGACAACATACAAAGTGAATATATAAGGTGAAAAACAACAAAAATGAACAGTAAACATTACACATACAGGAGTTTCAAAACAGTAAAGACATTACAAATGTCATATTATATATATATATATATATATATATATATATATATATACAATGTACAAATAGTTAAAGGACACAAGATAAAATAAATAAGCATAAATATGGGTTGTATTTACAATGGTGTTTGTTCTTCACTGGTTGCCCTTTTCTCGTGGCAACAGGTCACAAATCTTGCTGCTGTGATGGCACACTGTGGAATTTCACCTAGTAGATATGGAAGTTTTTCAAAATTGGATTTGTTTTCGAATTCTTTGTGGATCTGTGTGATCTGGGGGAAATATGTATCTCTAATATGGTATCTAATATCTCTCTCGTTCTCCCCCTCTCTTCCTCTCCCTCCATCACTTTCTGTCTTCCTCACTATCTTCCTCTCCTGTCTCCTGTATTGGTCCTTTTAAACATTCCCACCCTCTCTATCTATCTATAGACCTTATCAGCAGCTCTACTCCCTCCTCCTCTCTCTGTTTGTAACCTAGTCAGAGGAGTGGTGAGGAGCCAGCTAAAACAATGAGGGTGTTCAAGGGCATAAAGGTGTGATGCATGATGGGTAGTCTGGCAAAGCCACCTGAAGTTTAACTTTGAAGCGGACACGGCCTCTGTGCAGTGCACTCAGAAAGTATGTGCAGTATTTGAAAGGAGGAAAGATTTAGTAAACCAATTAAGAACATCTAGACGAGAGAGAGAGAGAGAGAGAGAGAGAGAGAGAGAGAGAGAGAGAGAGAGAGAGAGAGAGAGAGAGAGAGAGAGAGAGAGAGAGAGAGAGAGAGAGAGAGAGAGAGGGAGAGAGAGGGGACACTGACAAAGGTGACTGAAAAGCTTCTATAAAGCTACTATAAACCGAACAGAGAACTAAACATTTTACGTTTAAAGTAAATACCCTGCTGTAGCCCTTTCATGCAGTCAAATGACTAGTGGCCTCTTGTGGAATGTTATTAAGTTATACACTACTGTTCAAAAGGTTGGGTCACTTATAAATGTCCTTGTTGTTGAAAGAAAAGCACATTTAAAAAAAAAACATCAGCATTTGTGGGTTCGTTTACAGGCTCAAAATGGCCAGAAAAAAATAACTTTCTTCTGAAACTCGTCAATCTATTCTTGTTCTGAGAAATGAAGGCTGCTCCAGATACTTAACTAGTCTAAAGAAGGCCAGTTTTATTGCTTCTTTAATCAGCACAACAGTTTTCGGCTGTGTTAATATAATTGCAAAAGGGTTTTCTAATGATCAGTTAGCCTTTTAAAATTATAAACAATGTGCCATTGGAACACAGGAGTGATGGTTGCTGATAATGGGCCTCTGTACTCCTATGTAGATATTCCATATTCAGCCTCCGGAGGTTGAAGAGGTGCTGTTGCGCCTTCTTCACCACGCTGTCTGTGTGGGTGGACCAATTCAGTTTGTCCGTGATGTGTACGCCGAGGAACTTAACATTTTCAACCTTCTCCACTACTGTCCCGTCGATGTGGATAGGGGGGTGCTCCCTCTGCGGTGTCCTGAAGTCCACGATCATCTCCTTTGTTTTGCTGACGTTGAGTGTGAGGTTATTTTCCTGACACCACACTCAGAGGGCCATCACCTTCACCCTCTAGGCCGTCTTGTCGTTGTTGGTAATCAAGCCTACTACTGTAGTGTCGTCTGCAAACTTGATGATTGAGTTGGAGGCGTGCATGTTCACGCAGTCATGGGTGAACAGGGAGTACAGGAGAGGGCTGAGAACGCACCCTTGTGGGGCCCCAGTGTTGAGGATCAGCGGGGTGTATTGCTTCCTACCCTCACCACCTGGTGGCGTCCCGTCAGAAAGTCCAGGACTCAGTTGCACAGGGCGGGGTCGAGACCCAGAATCTCGAGCTTAACGAGTTTGGAGGGTGAACAGCATTCTCAATGAACAGCATTCTTACATAGGTATTCCTCTTGTCCAGATGGGTTAGGGCAGTGCGATTATGATTGCATCGTCTGTGGACCTATTGGGGCGGTAAGCAAATTGGAGAGGGTCTAGGGTGTAAGGTAGGGTGGAGGTGATATGATCCTTGACTAGTCTCTCAAAGGACTCCATGATGACGGAAGTGAGTGCTACGTGGCGATAGTCGTTTAGCTCAGATACTTTAGCTTTCTTGGGAACAGGAACAATGGTGGCCCTCTGTTGTGGTTCTGTTAAGAAGGCAGATCCACATCCTCTCATACAACAAAGATAGGGGCTAACGAGTAGTCAACAATAATTACCAATGTAAATCATTCACCCATGAGGACATCAATTGTAACATACATGAATGCTCCAGTATGCTAATTGAGTCGTTTGTAATGGACGTGGACAGGTCTTTAGCCCCCCTCCCACTGTTAGACATAAACTGTAATCTCCTCTCTCTGAATAGACCTCTTTCTCAGTGCTGCCATGTTTTTCATTGGAATATGTATTATCTAGCACAATGAGCACAATGTAGCTATTGTCAGCCCGTTAGCAGCGTATAACCTCTCACCTTCTGTCAACTGTGAAAGAGTGTAATTATCATAAACAGGCAGTGGGCCATTAACACCTAACACTGTTTTATTAGTCTGTCTGTCTGTCTGTCTGTCTGTCTGTCTGTCTGTCTGTCTGTCTGTCTGTCTGTCTGTCTGTCTGTCTGTCTCTGTCTGTCTGTCTGTCTGTCTGTCTGTCTGTCTGTCTGTCTGTCTGTCTGTCTGTCTGTCTGCCTGTTACATTTACATTTACATTTAAGTCATTTAGCAGACGCTCTTATCCAGAGCGACTTACAAATTGGTGCATTCACCTTATGACATCCAGTGGAACAGTCACTTTACAATAGTGCATCTAAATCTTAAAGGGGGGTGAGAAGGATGTCTGTCTGTCTGTCTGTCTGTCTGTCTGTCTGTCTGTCTGCCTCTCTGTCTGCCTGCCTCTCTGTCTGTCTGTCTGTCTGTCTGTCTGTCTGTCTGTCTGTCTGTCTGTCTGTCTGTCTGTCTGTCTGCCTGTCTGTCTGAACAACAAATGAAAGTATTATACAGCACTTGTTATTTTCAATGTGGTCCTGAATACATTCTGTGGAAATGTTCTTCCCTGGAAATTGAATTATGAGCGGATAACAGCGCTTTAATCCCAATTAATCGTATAAACACAGTGTCTGTGTATGCGTGCCTGCGTGCGCATGTGTTTGTGCAGGCACGCTTTGTGTGTGTGTGTGTGGGGGGGCTGAGGTCAGAACCACAGGAAGTGTCTGACAACGTTACACGCTAGCTACACGCTCGCGACCTGCTACATGTGGAAGGTCTGGCATGCCACCTCCTGATCCTGTCTCGTGTTGTGATCCCCCGCAGATGGAGAACTAGAAGCATCTTTCATTTCAAACAGTGGGGGAGGCAAGCTAGCTATCTCTGTATAGCGAAGCTTATTAAAGTACTTCTGTATTTATACTGCTGATCTGGAGAGTCACTCACCCTTGAATGCAAAATCACCTTGATTCTTCTAAAATGTAATATGTGACCCAATGAAAATAATGTGTCCCAATGATGCTGACTCATTCAAGCATTTATTTTAGTTTTATAATGATTGGACCAGTATGCTACGAGGCTACCGCCAAGAGCAAAGAACAAAGAGAACCCACTCAGTGCTCTCTACGTGTCATGTAGACTCATGGAAGACTTCCCATATGCTCACTGTTTAATCAAAGTTTAACTCGAAGAATCTGAAATGGTCAAACTAGAAATAGTGATGAACAATTCTGAAATACCCAAATAATACAACCAATATGCTGTTTATGAAATATATTTGACATAATTCTGGTTTCAAAGTCAATTAGTGAAGATAAATAGTTGCTTGAATGTATGTACCTTTAAAAGCCATGAAGAGTGTATGAAGACATTGAAAAGTTGACTGGTCTATTAATTTATTTAGATCCCCTTTACCTGTTAACTTAGTAACGACTCCTTATCCTTGGGGCCTTGATAAGCACTGTGAAAAATCAGATTCCGCTATATGGGGAAAAGGGTATATTATATAATGAAAACAAAACTGATTCATCTCTATCTCTCTCTCTCTCTCTCTCTCTCTCTCTCTCTCTCTCTCTCCTCTCGACTCATATATCCCGCAACTGTAGTAAATAAAAGTCAACGTCAAATTCTGTTTCAATTAAAAGTTATTTATGTCTGGCATACTAAATACCTATTGGCAGAGATGAGCCCTTCCAACAAGGGAAACAAGGCTATAAGAGGTGTGATCTGTTGGCGTGCACTACTACGATTGGTTCCAGGGTGTGATTCTTCGTGTTGTATGTATGTAATGTGTCAGAGAAGAAGCCTTTTCACATCAGCTGCACCATTTCTAAAGTGAAAAGGAGCATAGTGCAACCTTATCCGTAGCAAAAACTCACACGTGTGATGTGGAGTCATGGTACACATAGGACTACTGCCAAACCAAAGTTGGACACTTTTAGTTAGAAGTGGTCAAACTAGAAAGGATGATGTACAACTTTAAAATAATCAACTAATACTACAAAAAGCCTATTTATGAAAATTACATATTTATACAAAAGTATGTGGACACCCCTTCAAATTAGTGGATTCGGCTATTTCACCAACAGGTGTATGAAATCGAGCACACAGCCATGCGATCTCCATAGACAAACATTCACAGTAGAATGGCCTTACTGTAGAGCTCAGTGACTTTCAATGTGCACCGTCATGGGATGTTACCTCTCCAACAAGTCAGTTTGACTAATTCCTGCCCTCCTCGAGCAGCCATTGTCAACTGTAAGTGCTGTTATTGTGAAGTGGAAATGTTTAGGAGCAACAATGGCTCAGCTGCGAAGTGGAAGGCCACACAAGCTCACAGGACTGCCGAATGCTGAAACACATTGCACATAAAAATTGTCTGTCCTCGATTGCAACACTCACTACCGAGATCCAAACTGCTTCTGGAAAGAACATAAGCACAAGAACCGTTCATCGGGAGCTTCAAGAAATGGGTTTCCATGGCCGAGCAACCGCACACAAGCCTAACATCATCATGCGCAATGCCAAGCATCGGCTGGAGTGGTGTTAAGCTCACCACCATTGGACTCTGGAGCAGTGGAAAGGCATTCTCTGGAGTGATGAATCACGCTTCACCATCTGGCAGTCCGACGGACGAGTCTGAATTTAGCGGATGTCCGGAGAACGGTACCTGGCCAGATGCATAGTGCCAACTGTAAAGTTTGGTGGAGGAGGAATAATGGTCTGGGGCTGTTTTTCATTGTTTGGGCTAGGCCCCTTAGTTCCAGTTGAAGGGAAATCTTAACACTACACTATACAATCAAATCAAACTTTACTTGTCACATGCGTTGAATACAACATGCTTACTTACAAGTCCTTAACCAACAGTGCAGTTCAATAGTTAGTTTATTTACCAAATAAACTAAAGTAAAAAATTATAAAAAGTAACACAATAACGAGGCTATATACAGGAGTCAATGTGGGTACAGGTCAGTCGAAGTAATTTGTACATGTAGGTAGGGGTGAAGTGACTATGCATAGACAATTAACAGCGAGTAGCAACAGTATAAAAACGAATGGGGAGGGTCAATGTAAATAATCTGGTGGGCATTTGATTAATTGTTCAGCGGTCATATGGTTTGGGGGTAGAAGATGTTAAGGAGCTTTTGGTTCTAGACTTGGCGCTCCTCTATCGCTACCGTAAGGTAGCAGAGAAAACATTCTAATGACTTCGGTGACTGGAGTCTTTGACAATTTTGGGGATTTCCTCTGACACCGCCTAGTATATAGGTTCTGAATGGTAGGAAACTTGGCCCCAGTGATGTACTGGGCCGTATTACCATCTGTAGCACCTAACGGTCAGATGCCGAGCAGTTACCATACCAGGCGGTGATGCAACCGGTCAGGTTGCTCTCGATGGTGCAGCTGTAGAAGCTTTTGACCATCTGGGGACCCATGGCATTCTGGATGATTCTGTGATTCTGTGTTGCAACAGTTTGGGGAAGGCCCTTTCCTGCTTCAGTATAACAATGCCTTATCCCCATTGAAAACCTTTGTGAAGAATTGGAACGCAGACTGTGAGCCAGGCCAAATCGACCCAACATCAGCACCCGACCTCTCTAATGCTCTTGTGGCTGAATGGAAGCAAGTTCCTGCAGCAATGTTCCAACGTCTAGTGGAAAACCTTCCCAGAAGAGTGGAGACTGCTCTAGCAACAAATGGGGGACCAACTCCATATTAATGCCAATGATTTTGGAATGAGTGTCAACATAATTTTGGTAATCTAGTCTATATTTGAAACAAGTTTGATTTCAAAGTTGGTTTGTGAAGAAATTCAGCGACTTGAGTGTCTGTGCTTTGACTAAAGAAACCAAAAGAGGAGCCATGAAGTGTATGAAAAGACAAAGAAATAAAGTAAATCAGCTTGAAAGGTTGATTTGTCTATTCTTTTCTTTAGATTCCCATTACCTGTTACCTTAGTAACAACTCCTTACCCTTGGAGCCTTGATTCCGCTGAACGGGGAAAAGGGTTTATAATATAATGCATATATAGCTGATCCCCAGCCATTGCAGGTGTGCAGAGCCAGAGAGCCAGCCGTGTTTGACAGATGATGGGTAGAACAGGTTATCAACAGGATATAGTGTTGCACTCGCTACTTATGGTTGATTATACCGTCATTTAGCTTCATGAACCTTTACACTAGTTATTTGTCAGTGTGAGGTAATTATTGAGTTTTTCACATCTGTCTCATTCATGATCATTATTATACTGTGAGTCTTGTTTGCATTGCTTGTGTGAGCATGTGTAACACAAAGATAACACGAAGGTTAGAAGCACAGATCTAGACCTGGGCACAACATATTCATATTAAGTCTTAACTTTCATGTTTAAATTGCCAATGGAAGTTCTCTCTCTCTCTCTCTCTCTCTCTCTCTCTCTCTCTCTCTCTCTCTCTCTCTCTCTCTCTCTCTCTCTCTCTCTCTCTCTCTCTCTCTCTCTCTCTCTCTCTCTCTCTCTCTCTCTCTCTCTGAGAAAGAGATTAAGTTAAAGAGTTGGAGAACACATTGGGAGGGATCTTGGACCATTCCTTCATACAGAATCCTTCCAGATATCCTTTGTCTGCGCTTATGGACTGACCTCTTCAATTCAAACCACAGGTTTTGATAATGCTAAAAAGTCATCTAATTCATGCAGTTGCAGTAAACCAGTTGTGAAATACTACAACTTCTTCAATTACCACATGGGCATACTGTGACATTAACCACCAGTATAATACCAGTATGAGGTCTTAGAAGTACTGTCAATTTAACTACCAGTCTATTACCAATATGAGGTCTTGACAAAATGGCCAAAACTCTTTTGATTAGTTCAGATCTCTGAGGCATTGAAAACTAATTACAGCTCCACCTTTTAAAGAGGGGCTTGTGATCCTTCAGTCTGGCATGAAGAAAATGAAGAGAAGTTGGATAAAAGTGTGCATCAATCAAATGTAACAAACCCAATTATTGTCAGCCCTCCCTCTTTTCTCCTCCCCTCAAAGCCAGCCAAGATCTCCCCATGACTCAATCCTGATGCACCAATTACAGACATTTAGAGTCTTAACTAATAACAGCAATTCAATCAGAGCACAGCGGCAGCATGCATGGGAGAGGTAAGGCAAGCGCAGCACGGGATAAATAATGACAAACCGCAATTTGGTTGATATTGTTATTTTTACTCTCTGGTTCTTAATAATAGGATCGTAAATTGCCTTAACTGTCTTCATTCTAGAAGCTTCCTGTTTAGTCGTGATGAGTCAATTGTGGCGGGCTCTGGTATGGTTTTCTGGTATGGTTTTCAGCTCTGGTATGGTTTTCAGGTATGGTTTTCAGATGGAGGAGATAGGAGGGATGGCCTACAGAATCCCTACAGCACCAGAGCAGACTTTCTTTACAACTCAAAGTCAACTCCACCCCAACAGATAGACACCACAGGATTTGGAGTGATACGCCCTGTCACGTCTGCTCCTCCCCTCCGGCATACGACGTCGCCAGAGTTCTAACCACTGGTTCTGGGATGCATCATTACGCACACCTGTGTATCATTATGATTCACACCTGGTCTCCATTACCTTCATATGTCACTCTCCTATGTTCACTCACCAGTTGGTATTGTTCTTGTGTATCGGCATACTGCCTTATGTTAGTGTCATGTTCTTGGTTTTATTGTTGTATTAAAACGTTTCACCTGCTTCCTACTCACCGCCCCATCATTACACACTCATCATTGAAGCTAAGATTTTTGTATAAATCTTCGATACACAGGATGTTTATAGTGCTTTTCTAAAATGCCAAAGATGGTTGGATGAAGCCTGAGTAAGTACAGCTGTGAGTTGGTCTGTGTGACTCATAGAGAAGCATTAGAGATCCTATGGCACTCTTTAACTTCCCCTGAATGTCTGGGTTTAACATCACTGGGTAGAGAAACAACTCCTCAATAGAGGGACTAATAAAATGCGAGAGAGAGAGCCTTAAACCAGGAAATCGTATTGGACAATCAATCAGCCAATTAGCCCTGCCTGAAACTGTTCTCAGCCAATTGGAAAGGGACCTCTCCACAGCAGTGAAGTCAAGTGTGGACTGGTAATTTAAAAGTGGTGTACTTTCGGCTACTTTCATTCAATTCGCTCACAGGCCGACAACCATCCTAAGAAATTCAAGTGGATCAATTTTCAAAGAAAATGGCTTAAAAACTAAAAAGGAATAACACCTTTTCCAAGGAGTCAATTAAGTCTTAGAGCAGTTCTGGGCATTCATAATCACTTATGTAGACATGGTAGAACTCTGTTATAGCACCCAGCTGACAGTTAGTACAGCAATTTAAGTTCTCTATGAAAAGACAATACGTGTCCACCACAGAGCAAAGAGGGAATGGTACTTACCAGTATAGTGGAGACAACTAGAGATCTGTTGGCTAAGGAATCTGTGACATTGGATGTCTTCCCCTTCTGGTGGTCTGTCATGTTCAAGCCACTAGGAGGGTCCCATGTTCCAATCTGAGGGGAAAAACACAGAAAAACATTAGCATTTAGTGCACTTCAGTTATATCTTCCATACAGAAAAATGTGTGTCTATGAGAAAATATGATGGGAGGTGCGTTATTACAAACACGCACACACACACACACACACACACACACACACACACACACACACACACACACACACACACACACACACACACACACACACACACACACACACACACACACACACACGCACGCACGCACGCACGCACGCACGCACGCACGCACGCACACACATGACACACACACAGACACACACACATACACACTCCTCTTCCACAGAGAGCTAGAGGCAGATCCTGATCCTAGATCAGCTCGTATATCTCATCCCGCAGGTTAAGAGTTAAGAGTTCAACCTGCTGTCAGCCGTGTCCTAAAGGTGCTGGAGAATTCTGGGAATGTGTGCTTGAGCTGAAGAGGTGGAGTACTGAGTGTGTGTGTGTGTGTGCATGTGAGTGAGTGTTTAAGGAGGGGTTGGTGGAAGCAGCAAGAAGAGGAGGAGGAGGAGAGGGGCGAGCCTGCAGGGGCCTCTCATCCTGGCGGTGTTATTATCTTAACCACTACAGGGTTAAGATATCTCAGCAGACACTCTGCTCTGCAGCACCAACCCACTACAGCCACAACAGCACTGCTCCTCTCTCTGATGCCCACTACTGAGGCCTTAGAGATGGCTGCTTTGTAATTGCAAATCAACTGTTTAATTCAGTCTTCATGAGGTTGGAGGGCTCATGAAGGTTTTTTCATGAATCGAGTAAATTATTCATGGAGGCGCAGACACACGCCACAGAGAGAGACAAGGAGGTCAGGAGTATCTGAGAGGCACACACAGGGGAGCATGTGTGTAAGGAGGGTGTGTGTGTGTGGGTTGGTGCTTGGATCTGCTGTGTTGGCAAGCTTTCTTTAATGAATTATCTCCTCCATAGACGTGCACACATGGTCATGTATTATAAACATGCACACTCAAACACACACACACACACACTCCCCTAGTACCTTCTCCAGTCCGTCCTCCTTCAGACTAATCACATCCAGGTCAAAGTCTGTCCTCAAGCCGTTGGTTCTGTTGAAAGTGATCCGCCCAGTCAAGCCATCCCAGTGGGCCTGGAGGAGAGAAAGAGAGAGGGGTCGGAAGCGAGAGAGGGAGGAAGGAAGGGAGGAGAGACAGAAAAAGAGAGAGAGAAAGCAAGAGTGAAAGGGAGAAAGGGATGGAGAGTGAGGAGAAAGAGATGGGGGAGGGAAAGAGAGATAGAGATTCATCATAACCAAAGAGCAAGAGGTCACAGGAGCTCACTCATTCTCAGCAAAATAGAGACATTAATTATTCATTAGAGTTCACCTTTAAGCAAGGCACACACACACACACTGTATAGTAATTATTAATACCACATACACAAACTCTATACAGCTTTCTCCAGGACACAGATGCTTTTTGGACATAATTCTGATGGTTGCTTTTGTAACAGTGAGATAGTTATTACCCAATCTGTAACGATATAGGCACTGCTTTGGAATGCTGAAATCGAGCATAAAAGGGGCCCTAAGCACTGAACTTGTCACACACACCCTGATCTGTTTCACCTGTCCTTGTGATTGTCTCTACCCCCTCCAGGTGTCACTTATTTTACCCAGTGCATTTATCCCTGTGCTTCCTATCTCTCTGTGCCAGTTCGTCTTTTATGTGTCCAAGTCGACCAGCGTTTTCCTTCGTTCTCCTGCTTTTTGCATTCTCATTTTTCTAGTCCTCCTGGTTTTGACCCTTGCCTGTTTCTGGACTTTGTACCTGCCTGACCATTCTGCCTTTCTTGACCACGAGCCTGTCTGCCACTCTGTACCTCCTGGTGTCTGATCTGGTTTTGACCTTTTTGCCTATCCACGACCATTCTCTTGCCTTTCCACGACCATTCTCTTGCCTTTCCACGACCATTCTCTTGCCTGTCCACGACCATTCTCTTGCCTGTCCACGACCATTCTCTTGCCTTTCCACGACCATTCTCTTGCATGTCCATGACCATTCTCTTGCCTGTCCACGACCATTCTCTTGCCTATGACCATTCTCTTGCCTGTCCACGACCATTCTCTTGCCTGTCCATGACCATTCTCTTGCCTGTCCACGACCATTCTCTTGCCTGTCCACGACCATTCTCTTGCCTGTCCATGACCATTCTCTTGCCTATCCACGACCATTCTCTTGCCTGTCCACGACCATTCTCTTGCCTGTCCACGACCATTCTCTTGCCTGTCCACGACCATTCTCTTGCCTGTCCACGACCATTCTCTTGCCTGTCCACGACCATTCTCTTGCCTGTCCACGACCATTCTCTTGCCTGTCCACGACCATTCTATTGCCTGTCCATGACCATTCTCTTGCCTGTCCACGACCATTCTCTTGCCTGTCCATGACCATTCTCTTGCCTGTCCATGACCATTCTATTGCCTGTCCATGACCATTCTCTTGCCTGTCCACGACCATTCTCTTGCCTGTCCATGACCATTCTCTTGCCTGTCCATGACCATTCTCTTGCCTGTCCATGACCATTCTCTTGCCTGTCCATGACCATTCTCTTGCCTGTCCATGACCATTCTCTTGCCTGTCCATGACCATTCTCTTGCCTGTCCATGACCATTCTCTTGCCTGTCCACGACCATTCTCTTGCCTGTCCATGACCATTCTCTTGCCTGTCCACGACCATTCTCTTGCCTGTCCACGACCATTCTCTTGCCTGTCCACGACCATTCTCTTGCCTGTCCACGACCATTCTCTTGCCTGTCCATGACCATTCTCTTGCCTGTCCATGACCATTCTCTTGCCTGTCCATGACCATTCTATTGCCTGTCCATGACCATTCTCTTGCCTGTCCACGACCATTCTCTTGCCTGTCCACGACCATTCTCTTGCCTGTCCATGACCATTCTCTTGCCTGTCCACGACCATTCTCTTGCCTGTCCACGACCATTCTCTTGCCTGTCCACGACCATTCTCTTGCCTGTCCATGACCATTCTATTGCCTGTCCACGACCATTCTCTTGCCTGTCCATGACCATTCTCTTGCCTGTCCATGACCATTCTCTTGCCTGTCCATGACCATTCTCTTGCCTGTCCATGACCATTCTATTGCCTGTCCACGACCATTCTCTTGCCTATCCACGACCATTCTCTTGCCTATCCACGACCATTCTCTTGCCTGTCCACGACCATTCTCTTGCCTGTCCATGACCATTCTCTTGCCTGTCCACGACCATTCTCTTGCCTGTCCATGACCATTCTCTTGCCTGTCCATGACCATTCTCTTGCCTGTCCACGACCATTCTCTTGCCTGTCCACGACCATTCTCTTGCCTGTCCACGACCATTCTCTTGCCTGTCCACGACCATTCTCTTGCCTGTCCACGACCATTCTCTTGCCTGTCCACGACCATTCTCTTGCCTGTCCACGACCATTCTCTTGCCTGTCCATGACCATTCTATTGCCTGTCCACGACCATTCTCTTGCCTGTCCACGACCATTCTCTTGCCTGTCCATGACCATTCTCTTGCCTGTCCACGACCATTCTCTTGCCTGTCCATGACCATTCTCTTGCCTGTCCACGACCATTCTCTTGCCTGTCCATGACCATTCTCTTGCCTGTCCATGACCATTCTCTTGCCTGTCCATGACCATTCTCTTGCCTGTCCATGACCATTCTCTTGCCTGTCCATGACCATTCTCTTGCCTGTCCATGACCATTCTCTTGCCTGTCCATGACCATTCTCTTGCCTGTCCACGACCATTCTCTTGCCTGTCCATGACCATTCTCTTGCCTGTCCACGACCATTCTCTTGCCTGTCCACGACCATTCTCTTGCCTGTCCATGACCATTCTCTCTTGCCTGTCCATGACCATTCTATTGCCTGTCCACGACCATTCTCTTGCCTGTCCATGACCATTCTCTTGCCTGTCCATGACCATTCTCTTGCCTGTCCATGACCATTCTCTTGCCTGTCCATGACCATTCTCTTGCCTGTCCATGACCATTCTCTTGCCTGTCCATGACCATTCTCTAGTCTGTCCATGACCATTCTCTTGCCTGTCCATGACCATTCTCTTGCCTGTCCATGACCATTCTCTTGCCTGTCCATGACCATTCTCTTGCCTGTCCATGACCATTCTCTTGCCTGTCCATGACCATTCTCTTGCCTGTCCATGACCATTCTCTTGCCTGTCCACGACCATTCTCTAGTCTGTCCACGACCATTCTCTAGTCTGTCCATGACCATTCTCTTGCCTGTCCATGACCATTCTCTTGCCTGTCCATGACCATTCTCTTGCCTGTCCACGACCATTCTCTTGCCTGTCCATGACCATTCTCTTGCCTACTCCTTTGGATTATTAAACATTGTAAGACTCCAACCATCTTCCTCCTGTGTCTGCATCTGGGTCTCGCCTTGTGCCTTGATAGAACTCTCTTGTGTTACATTGCATAGCAAATGTTGAATTCTGTGCCCTTTTCTTAGAGAAGCAGGAGCAACTGACTTAAAGCGAATGTTATTTCAGAAAGAACCTGTAGTATGACTCATCTAACGTCATGTTATTACAGGCTCTTACATGTCACATTGTTCCTCTACGTTGGGAAGAGAGAACTAGATGAAAGAAGATTGTGCATTTCCAAAAAATAACTACAATTACCTGCCTATGTTGGACATGGTTATATTGAAAATAACAATGGAAATTGGTACCTTTGAATGAATCGGTGTTAAATAGATATAGTATGTTAAGTGTAATGTTAGCCTGTGATTCAGTGATAGTGTAATGTTAGCCTGTCATACAGTGGTGATTCAGTAATAGTGTAATGTTAGCCTTTAATACAGTGGTGATTCAGTGATAGTTTAATTTTAGCCTGTAATACAGTGGTGATTCAGTAATAGTGTAATGTTAGCCTTTAATACAGTGGTGATTCAGTGATAGTTTAATGTTAGCCTTTAATACAGTGGTGATTCAGTGATAGTTTAATTTTAGCCTGTAATACAGTGGTGATTCAGTGATAGTGTAATGTTAGCCTGTGATTCAGTGATAGTGTAATGTTAGCCTTTCATACAGTGGTGATTCAGTGATAGTGTAATGTTAGCCTTTCATACAGTGGTGATTCAGTGATAGTGTAATGTTAGCCTTTAATACAGTGGTGATTCAGTGATAGTGTAATGTTAGCCTTTGATACAGTGTTGATTCAGTGATAGTGTAATGTTAGCCTGTGATTCAGTGATAGTGTAATGTTAGCCTGTGATTCAGTGATAGTGTAATGTTAGCCTGTCATACAGTGGTGATTCAGTAATAGTGTAATGTTAGCCTTTAATACAGTGGTGATTCAGTGATAGTGTAATGTTAGCCTTTGATACAGTGTTGATTCAGTGATAGTGTAATGTTAGCCTGTAATACAGTGGTGATTCAGTGATAGTGTAATGTTAGCCTGTGATTCAGTGATAGTGTAATGTTAGCCTTTCATACAGTGGTGATTCAGTAATAGTGTAATGTTAGCCTTTCATACAGTGGTGATTCAGTAATAGTGTAATGTTAGCCTTTAATACAGTGGTGATTCAGTGATAGTGTAATGTTAGCCTGTAATACAGTGGTGATTCAACGATAGTGTAATGTTAGCCTTTAATACAGTGGTGATTCAGTAATAGTTGTAATGTTAGCCTGTCATACAGTGGTGATTCAGTGATAGTGTAATGTTGGCCTGTAATACAGTGGTGATTCAGTGATAGTGTAATTTAAGCCTGTAATACAGTGGTGATTCAGCGATAGTGTAATGTTGGCCTGTAATACAGTGGTGATTCAGTGATAGTGTAATGTTAGCCTGTAATACAGTGGTGATTCAGTGATAGTGTAATGTTAGCCTGTAATACAGTGGTGATTCAGTGATAGTGTAATGTAAGCCTGTGATTCAGTGATAGTGTAATGTTAGCCTGTAATACAGTGGTGATTCAGTGATAGTGTAATGTTAGCCTGTAACACAGTGGTGATTCAGTGATAGTGTAATGTAAGCCTGTAATACAGTGGTGATTCAGCGATAGTGTAATGTTGGCCTGTAATACAGTGGTGATTCAGTGATAGTGTAATGTTAGCCTGTAATACAGTGGTGATTCAGTAATAGTGTAATGTTAGCCTGTAATACAGTGGTGATTCAGTGATAGTGTAATGTTAGCCTGTAATACAGTGGTGATTCAGTGATAGTGTAATTTAAGCCTGTGATTCAGTGATAGTGTAATGTTAGCCTGTAATACAGTGGTGATTCAGTGATAGTGTAATGTTGGCCTGTAATACAGTGGTGATTCAGTAATAGTGTAATGTTAGCCTTTAATACAGTGGTGATTCAGTGATAGTTTAATTTTAGCCTGTAATACAGTGGTGATTCAGTAATAGTGTAATGTTAGCCTTTAATACAGTGGTGATTCAGTGATAGTTTAATTTTAGCCTGTAATACAGTGGTGATTCAGTGATAGTGTAATGTTAGCCTGTGATTCAGTGATAGTGTAATGTTAGCCTTTCATACAGTGGTGATTCAGTGATAGTGTAATGTTAGCCTTTCATACAGTGGTGATTCAGTGATAGTGTAATGTTAGCCTTTCATACAGTGGTGATTCAGTGATAGTGTAATGTTAGCCTTTAATACAGTGGTGATTCAGTGATAGTGTAATGTTAGCCTTTCATACAGTGGTGATTCAGTAATAGTGTAATGTTAGCCTTTCATACAGTGGTGATTCAGTGATAGTGTAATGTTAGCCTGTCATACAGTGGTGATTCAGTAATAGTGTAATGTTAGCCTTTAATACAGTGGTGATTCAGTGATAGTTTAATTTTAGCCTGTAATACAGTGGTGATTCAGTGATAGTGTAATGTTAGCCTGTGATTCAGTGATAGTGTAATGTTAGCCTGTCATACAGTGGTGATTCAGTAATAGTGTAATGTTAGCCTTTAATACAGTGGTGATTCAGTGATAGTGTAATGTTAGCCTGTCATACAGTGGTGATTCAGTAATAGTTGTAATGTTAGCCTTTAATACAGTGGTGATTCAGTGATAGTGTAATGTTAGCCTGTAATACAGTGGTGATTCAACGATAGTGTAATGTTAGCCTTTAATACAGTGGTGATTCAGTAATAGTTGTAATGTTAGCCTGTCATACAGTGGTGATTCAGTGATAGTGTAATGTTGGCCTGTAATACAGTGGTGATTCAGTGATAGTGTAATGTTTGCCTGTAATACAGTGATGATTCAGTGATAGTGTAATGTTAGCCTGTAATACAGTGGTGATTCAGTGACAGTGTAGGGAAAGGGGGATACCTAGTCAGTAGTACAACTGAATGTATTCAACTGAAATGTGTCTTCCGCATTTAACAAAACCCCTCTGAGTCAGAGAGGTGAGGGGGGCTGCCTTAGTCAACATCCACATCATCGGCGCCTGGGGAACAGTGGAATACCTGCCTTGCTCAGGGGCAGAACGACATATGTTTACCTTGTCAGCTCGGGGATACGATCCAGAAACCTTTCGGTTACTGGCCCAATGCTCCTACCCGCCAGGCATTGATAGTTCAGTGTTAGCCTGTGATGCAGTGGCCAGGCAGTGATAGTTCAGTGTTAGCCTGTGATACAGTGGCCAGGCAGTGATAGTTTAGTGTTAGCCTGTGATACAGTGGCCAGGCAGTAATAACTCAGTGTTAGCATGTGATACAGTGGCCAGGCAGTGTTAACTTAGTGTTAGCATGTGATATAGTGGCCATGCAGTGATAGTTTAGTGTTAGCCTGTGATGCAGTGGCCATGCAGTGATAATTCAGTTTAGCCTGTGATGCAGTGGCCATGCAGTGATAATTCAGTGTTAGCCTGTGATGCAGTGGCCATGCAGTGATAGTCCAGTGTTAGCCTGTGATGCAGTGGCCATGCAGTGATAATTCAGTGTTAGCATGTGATGCAGTGGCCATGCAGTGATAGTCCAGTGTTAGCCTGTGATGCAGAGGCCATGTAGTGATAGTTCAGCATTAGCCTGTGATGCAGAGGCCATGTAGTGATAGTTCAGCATTAGCCTGTGATGCAGAGGCCATGTAGTGATAGTTCAGCATTAGCCTGTGATGCAGTGGCCATGCAGTGATAGTCCAGTGTTACCCTGTATGTCACTCTGGATCGACAGTACAGTGGTATATAAAGACCATCAGGCCAAACAGTGGTGTCATTTATGAGGGCTGGCTGGTGTCCACCCTAGTACTGGTCCACAGGCTTAGAGAGAGAGAGCACTAGAGGTGGCGAGATGTGAGATTATTTGTGCGGCTGTTCGAGACAAAGAGCTTTAAAATGTCAAAAACCTCATCCCTCCATTTGTCCTCCCCACCCTCCAGCCACACCACCCCCGAGACAGTGTGAGTGTTAGCAAGGTTCTGGTGAAATCTCACAGAGCAAACAGAACAGAACAGGGTAGCTAGCCTTTACAAACCCTAAATATAGCTGACAGCCAGGGACGTTTGGATTAACCACCCCAGTTTCCAGAATCTATCTAGCACACTGAGGAAAGATTAAGATTAAGATCATGTAGACCCATTCTGTAGGGACATGATATGAAAACAGGGAGACAGGTTTAAGATGAAGATGGTTGCTGCTCTCGGAGAACTATGAATGTACATAATATAAAAATGCCGTTAAAAACAAAGCCTTTTTCTTTCATTTACATTGATTTCTTTGATCGCCCCCTTGTGCCCATCCAGCTTGTCTCGCTGTATGTCTCTCTTGTGTCTCTCTCTCCTATGTGTGTGTAGGCGTTCTCTCACTCTTTCATGCTCTCTCTCCTATGTGTGTGTAGGCTCTCTCACTCTTTCATTCTCTCTCTCTTTCATTATCTCTCTCCTATGTGTGTGTAGGCTCTCTCACTCTTTCATTCTCTCTCTCTTTCATTCTCTCTCTCCTGTGTGTGTGTAGGCAATCTCTCTCTCTTTCATTCTCTCTCCTATGTGTGTGTAGGCAATCTCTCTCTCTTTCATTCTCTCTCTCCTATGTGTGTAGGCATTCTCTCTCTCTTTCATTCTCTCTCTCCTATGTGTGGGTAGGCGTTCTCTCTCTCTTTCATTCTCTCTCCTATGTGTGTGTAGGCAATCTCTCTCTCTTTCATTCTCTCTCTCCTATGTGTGTGTAGGCATTCTCTCTCTCTTTCATTCTCTCTCTCCTATGTGTGTGTAGGTGTTCTCTCACTCTTTCATGCTCTCTCTCCTATGTGTGTGTAGGCGTTCTCTCTCTTTCATGCACTCTCTCCTATGTGTGTGTAGGCTCTCTCTCACTCACTCATTCATTTTCTCTCTCCTATGTGTGTAGGCTCTCTTTCACTCACTCTTTCATTCTCTCTCTCCTGTGTGTGTGTAGGCGTTCTCTCTCTCTTTCATGCTCTCTCTCCTATGTGTGTGTAGGCTCTCTCTCACTCACTCATTCATTCTCTCTCTCCTATGTGTGTGTAGGCGTTCTCTCTCTCTTTCATGCTCACTCTCCTATGTGTGTGTAGGCTCTCTCTCACTCACTCATTCATTCTCTCTCTCCTATGTGTGTGTAGGCGTTCTCTCTCTCTCTTTCATGCTCTCTCTCCTATGTGTGTGTAGGCATTCTCTCTCTCTTTCATTCTCTCTCCTGTGTGTGTGTAGGCAATCTCTCTCTCTTTCATTCTCTCTCTCCTATGTGTGGGTAGGCGTTCTCTCTCTCTTTCATGCTCTCTCTCCTATGTGTGTGTAGGCTCTCTCTCACTCACTCTTTCATTCTCTCTCTCCTGTGTGTGTGTAGGCGTTCTCTCTCTCTTTCATGCTCTCTCTCCTATGTGTGTGTAGGCTCTCTCTCTCTTTCATGCTCTCTTTCCTATGTGTGTGTAGGCTCTCTCTCACTCATTCATTCTCTCTCTCCATGTCCATCCCTCCCCTGCCTGTCCAGTGGGCCGGTGTGTAATGTATAATACTACGTACATCTTTGATGAGGGCCATGAATCTGTTCCCAAAGCGCCAGGGTTTGTGTCTGTTGCACTGTAGGGAGCTGACAGTGATCTGCTGAGACTGCTGCACGGCCACGGCCACCACGTGCACGGCATCGTACATGAGCGCAGCGTCCGTCTGGAAAACAACAAAGAGAATGTAGAATTTAAATGTTTTATATATACTGAACAAATATATAAAACGCAACATGCAACAATTTCAATGCTTTTACGGAGTTGCAGTACACATAATGAAGTCAGTCAATTAAAATATATAAATAAGGCCCTAATCTATGGATTCCACATGACTGGGCAAGAGTGCAGTCATGGGTGGGTCTGGGAGGGCATAGGCCCACCCATTTGGGCTGGCGTGGATACACGTGGTCTGCAGTTGTGAGGCCGGTTGGACGTACTGCCAAATTCTCTAAAACTATGTTGGAGGTGGCTTATTTTAGAGAAATTAACATTAAATTATTTGGCAACAGATCTGGTGGACATTCCTTCAGTCAGCATGCCAATTGCACGCTCCCTCAAAACTTGAGACATCTGTGACAATGTTTTGTGTGACAAAACTGCACATTTTAAGAGTGGCCTTTTAATGGCCCCAGCACAAGGTTCACCTGTGTAATGATCATGCTGTTTAATCAGCTTCTTGATATGCCACACCTGTCAGGTGGATGGATTATCTTGGAAAATGAGAAATGCTCACTAACAGGGATGTAAACACATTTCTGGCCATCATTTGAGAGGTTTTTCATCATATCGAAAATTTCTGGAATCTTTTATTTCAGCTCATGAAACATGGGACAAACACTTTACATGTTGGGTTTATATTTTTGTTTGTATAATTTCATCAGTCTGTTGTCCTCACTTGCTTCAATATGTCCACCATTGTTCCTGTACCCAAGAAAGTGAATGCAACTGAACTAAATTACTATTGCCCCGTAACACTCACTTCTTGTCATCATGAAGTGCTTTGAGAGGCTAGTTAAGGATCACGTCACCTCTATCTTTTCCGACACCCACTACAAAAACCGCCCCAACAGATCCACAGACGCAATCGTCATTGAACTGCACACTGTCCCATCCCTTCTGGACAACAGGAATACCTATGTACAGTATGTTCATTGACTACAGCTCAGCCTTCAACACAATAGTGCCCTCCAAGCTCATCACTAAGATCAGGCCCCTGGGTCTGAAACCCGCCCTCTGCAACTGGATCAGGGACTTCCTGATGGGCTCACCCCAGGTGGTGAGGGTAGGCAAATACATCTCCCACACGCTGCTCCTGAACACAGGGGCCCCACAAGGGTGCATGCTCTGCTCTCTTCTGTACTCCCTGTTCTCTCATGACTTCGTGGTCACTCACGTCTTCAACTCAATCATAAAGTTTGCTGATGAAACAACAGTGGTAGGCCTGATTACCAACAACGACAAGACAGCCTACAGGAAGGAGGTGAGAGCCCTGGCGGAGTTGGGCCAGGAAAATAACCTCTCCTTCAACATCAACAAAATGAAGGAGCTGATCGTGGACTTCAGGAGACAGCAGAGAGAGCACGCCCCCCTCCACATCGATGAGGCCGCAGTGGAGAGGGTGTAAATCCTCAAGTTCTTCTGCGTTCACATCACTGAAAACCTGAAATGGTCCATCAACACAGACAGTGTGGTGAAAAAGGCATTACAGTGCCTCTTCAATCTCAGGAGACTGAATAAATTTGTCTTGGCCCCTCTCTAAGACCCTCACAAACTTCTACAGGTGCACCATTGAGAGCATCCTGTCGGACTGTATCACCGCCTGGTACGGCAATTGCACCGTCCGCAAAAGCAGGGCTCTCCAGAGGGTGGTACGGTCACACCAAAGCATCACACTGCCTGCCTTCCAGGACATCTACAGCAACCGGTGTCACAGAAACTCAAGGGGCTCAGCCACCTGAGCCACGGCCTGTTCACCCCGCTACCATCTGGAAGGCGGAGACAGTACAAGTGCATCAAAGCTGGTATTGAGAGACTAAAACACAGCTTCCATCTCCAGGCTATCAGACTGTTAAATAGTCACCACTAGGCTGCCCTGAACTCAGCCACTGTTGCTAGCTGTCTACCACCCGGTACTCTATCCCGCCCTATTTACATTCGTGGCCAAAAGTTTTGTGAATGACACAAATATTCATTTCCACAACGTTTGCTGCTTCAGTGTCTTTAAATATTTTTGTCAGATGTTACTATGGAAAACTGAAGTATAATTACAAGCATTTCATAAGTGTCAAAGGCTTTTATTGACAATTACATGAAGTTGATGCAAAGAGTCAATATTTGCAGTGTTGACCCTTCTTTTCAAGATCTCTGCAATCCGCCCTGGCATGCTATCAATTAACTTCTGGGCCACATCCTGACTTATGACAGCCCATTCCTGCATAATCGATGCTTGGAGTTTGTCAGAATTTGTGGGTTTTTGTTTGTCCACCCGCCTCTTGAGGATTGACCACAAATTCTCAATGGGATTAAAGTCTGGGGAGTTTCCTGGCCATGGACCCAAAATATCAATGTTTTGTTCCCTGAGCCACTTAGTTATCACTTTTGCCACATGGCAAGGTGCTCCATCATGATGGAAAAGGCATTGTTTGTCACCAAACTGTTCCTGGATGGTTGGGAGAAGTTGCTCTCAGAGGATGTGTTGGTACCATTCTTTATTCATGGCTGAGTTCTTAGGCAAAATTGTGAGTGAGCCCACTCCCTTGGCTGAGAAGCAACCCCACACATGAATGGGATCAGGATGCTTTACTGTGGGCATGACACAGGACTGATGGTACAGAGATGAGGTAGTAATTAAACAATTATGTTCAACACTATTATTACACACATTGCATCCACTCAACTTATTGTGTGACTTGTTAAGCACATTTTTAATTCTGAACTTATTTAGGCTTGCCATTTCTAAGGGGTTGATTACTTATTGACACAAGACATTTCAGCTTTTAATTTATAATTGATTTTATTTTTGATCTAAAAACATAATTCCACTTTGACATTATGGGATATTGTGTGTAGGACAGTGACAGAAAATCTCAATTTAATAAATGTTAAATTCTGGCTTTAACACAACAAAATGTGGAGAAGGTCAAGGGGTATGAATACATTCTGAACGCATTGTATATATATTACATTTTTTAGGTATCAGTAGAGTCAGAGCTAGAAAGGGCGGGGGGAGGATCAAGTGAACGTGCTGGTTCAGGTTTTTAGGGGGAAGCTGGTTCCACCATTGGGGTGCCAGGACAGAGAAGACCTTGGACTGGACTGAGTGGGAGCTGCTCTCTTGGAAGGGCCAAGAGACCTGAGGTGGCAGAATGGAGTGCTCGGGTTGGGGTGTAGGATTTGAACATAGGCTGAAGGTAGGGAGGGGCAGTTCCTCTTGCTGTTCCATAGGTAAGCACCAGGTGAGCTGCAGCATTCTGGATATGTTGCAGGGATTTGATGGCACAAGCGGGGAGCCCAGCCAACAGCGATTTACAGTAGTCTAGACGGGACAGGGCAAGTGCCTGAATTAGGACCTGCGCCACTTCCTGTGTGAGGTAGGGTCGTACTCAACGGATGTTGTAGAGCATGAACCTGCAGGAGCGAGTCACTGCTCTGATGTTTGCAGAAAATGACAGGGTGACGTCCAGGGTCATGCCAAGGTTCTTTGCACTCTGTGAGGGCAACACTGTGGAGTTGTCATCCCTGATGGAGAGGTCTTTGAGCGGGCAGGCCTTCCCCAGGAGGAGGAGCAGCTCCGTCTTGTCAAGGTTGGTGCTTGAGGTGGTGGGTTGCATCCAAGTTGAGATATCTGCCAGGCACTTTATTACTGCACTGTTGGAGTCAGAAACAGAAGCGTTTTGTTGCACCTGCGATAACATCTGAAAAATATGTGTACGTGACACACACAATTTGATTTGATTTTCACAGTCAATTGGATGCCTATGTCACAGCATCGGACATGTGGAACAGAGAGACCATGTGTCATCACCGCACACAAATCATCACATATTACTAGATCACACCACATGTATCAGTCTACAGATGTAGGATCTTAATATGAGTCCGTTTGCTACAACAGGAAAATAATCCTGCAGCAACAGAAATGTGAATTATTATGTGGATTTTAAGTAATGGAGATTTTTGTAGGGGTTGATACATTTTTCTAAAAGGGAATATCAAGTCTAAAATTTCAGTGGCAATTACAAAATCCATAAGCCTTTTTAAACCTCAAATATACTACAAGTTTTAAATGTTCTGCATTGCAGGAAAGTTCTCTTGCAACAGGGTGATCAAATAAAGATCCCACATCTGTTCATGAGAGCAACGTCTGTCTGTGAAACAAGAGAGAGAATGTGTCCTCATGTCATCACATCACCGTCAATAGGCTACATCACACCAACTCAGTGGGATGTCAACCATCAGAAATATGACACCAGCTTCCATCTCCAACAAGAGAGACAATGTGGCATCATCCCCGCCAACCACATCACAGATCATTCATATCATCACATTATCACATCACAGTCAATGGAATGTCTGTCATATAGATCTCATTTCATTGGGATGTCAACCATTCAAACTGTTTTATCCTCGTTGCCTACCTAACTTAGTTGTACTGTGAGACTTCCACCATGAAGATGCACAATGTTATTATAGGAAACAAAGAGAGAGGAGAGAAAGGAACAGGGAAGAGAGCAAGAAAAGCAAAGAAAGGGCCATTTTCTAATATGCCAAATAACCATGGCGACATGACATCTACAGCACACAGCACATTAGACAAACAATCATGAAAAGGTATGATAAACCCAGACATCTCTAATCTCTGAAAACACACTGTGTGTGTACCAAATGGCACCCTATTCCCTACATAGCGCCCTATGTGCCCTGGTCAAAAGCACTGTCCTATATAGGGAATAAGGTGGCGTTTGGGACTCTCTCGGAATCTGCAGCTTTACTCCTTCACTCTCTGTAATAATAAACGGCTGACAGTAAACAGAAGTGCGTAAGGAGACTGATATGAGAGCAACTTATCAGAGAGAAATGCCAGTCATCCACGCTCCAAGTTCCACACCCCTAATTCCACAGTCCCTCAAAAAAATCTAATTAGTGTTTGTCTCGCTTGATTGGAAAGCAATCAAAATAGCTCCTTACGTTTGTTGTATGGACATCGTGCCTGAGGGTTGCCATTGGAAACCGCAGTTCTGCTGAATAAATCAGGACCTAAACCTGTCATTTCTCCACCCTTGTCCTGATTGTTTTGCCGGAAGCGGTTGTGACGGCAGTTTGGATGATAATATGGTGTTGCGGGTGGTTACTGTCAGTGGTGTCATGGTGTGGGAGTTTAGGAATAAAATGTGTGATATTAATAATGTCTATTTTAGAAGGTGTTGATAAAAGAGAAGTGAAGCTGCTGCAGGGTGGGTGACACTCTGGAGGACGGGGGGGGGAGTGAAATGGTGTGGTCGCCAGCTGCAGAGTGACAGTCTGTCTTTTGCTGAGGGGTGGAGGGGGTGAAGGATAGGTAAGGGGCAATTCTATGCTGTCCACACTGCCTCAGTAACCCAGAGAGAAGTGTCTTTATAATCACTCTGGTTTAGTGTGGCACCTGTCAATCACAGTGCAGAGAAGGTGGGCCACAGAGTGGGCTGGCTGGGACGGGGAAGTGGGGAGGGTGATTTAAGTCTGAGATGCCATTATTACTACTGCTGACACTGTGATTTTTCACTGTGGTAAAAGTGTGTTGGATGCCATGCTAGCGGGTGGTTTGTGGGATGAGAAACACACAACTCAAATGGACATTCACAGGGAACAATGCTGCCGCAATTAGCACCCCTACAGCCAGTTCCTAATGGACAACTAGCATCCCTACAGCCAGTTCCTAATGGACAACTAGCACCCCTACAGCCAGTTCCTAATGGACAACTAGCATCCCTACAGCCAGTTCCTAATGGACAACTAGCATCCCTACAGCCAGTTCCTAATGGACAACTAGCACCCCTACAGCCAGTTCCTAATGGACAACTAGCACCCCTACAGCCAGTTCCTAATGGACAACTAGCACCCCTACAGCCAGTTCCTAATGGACAACTAGCACCCCTACAGCCAGTTCCTAATGGACAACTAGCACCCCTACAGCCAGTTCCTAATGGACAACTAGCACCCCTACAGCCAGTTCCTAATGGACAACTAGCACCCCTACAGCCAGTTCCTAATGGACAACTAGCACCCCTACAGCCAGTTCCTAATGGACAACTAGCATCCCTACAGCCAGTTCCTAATGGACAACTAGCATCCCTACAGCCAGTTCCTAATGGACAACTAGCACCCCTACAGCCAGTTCCTAATGGACAACTAGCACCCCTACAGCCAGTTCCTAATGGACAACTAGCACCCCTACAGCCAGTTCCTAATGGACAACTAGCACCCCTACAGCCAGTTCCTAATGGACAACTAGCATCCCTACAGCCAGTTCCTAATGGACAACTAGCATCCCTACAGCCAGTTCCTAATGGACAACTAGCACCCCTACAGCCAGTTCCTAATGGACAACTAGCATCCCTACAGCCAGTTCCTAATGGACAACTAGCATCCCTACAGCCAGTTCCTAATGGACAACTAGCACCCCTACAGCCAGTTCCTAATGGACAACTAGCACCCCTACAGCCAGTTCCTAATGGACAACTAGCACCCCTACAGCCAGTTCCTAATGGACAACTAGCACCCCTACAGCCAGTTCCTAATGGACAACTAGCACCCCTACAGCCAGTTCCTAATGGACAACTAGCACCCCTACAGCCAGTTCCTAATGGACAACTAGCACCCCTACAGCCAGTTCCTAATGGACAACTAGCATCCCTACAGCCAGTTCCTAATGGACAACTAGCACCCCTACAGCCAGTTCCTAATGGACAACTAGCATCCCTACAGCCAGTTCCTAATGGACAACTAGCACCCCTACAGCCAGTTCCTAATGGACAACTAGCACCCCTACAGCCAGTTCCTAATGGACAACTAGCACCCCTACAGCCAGTTCCTAATGGACAACTAGCATCCCTACAGCCAGTTCCTAATGGACAACTAGCACCCCTACAGCCAGTTCCTAATGGACAACTAGTACCCCTACAGCCAGTTCCTAATGGACAACTAGCACCCCTACAGCCAGTTCCTAATGGACAACTAGCACCCCTACAGCCAGTTCCTAATGGACAACTAGCACCCCTACAGCCAGTTCCTAATGGACAACTAGCACCCCTACAGCCAGTTCCTAATGGACAACTAGCATCCCTACAGCCAGTTCCTAATGGACAACTAGCACCCCTACAGCCAGTTCCTAATGGACAACTAGCACCCCTACAGCCAGTTCCTAATGGACAACTAGCATCCCTACAGCCAGTTCCTAATGGACAACTAGCACCCCTACAGCCAGTTCCTAATGGACAACTAGCACCCCTACAGCCAGTTCCTAATGGACAACTAGCACCCCTACAGCCAGTTCCTAATGGACAACTAGCACCCCTACAGCCAGTTCCTAATGGACAACTAGCACCCCTACAGCCAGTTCCTAATGGACAACTAGCACCCCTACAGCCAGTTCCTAATGGACAACTAGCACCCCTACAGCCAGTTCCTAATGGACAACTAGCACCCCTACAGCCAGTTCCTAATGGACAACTAGCACCCCTACAGCCAGTTCCTAATGGACAACTAGCACCAATGTGGATCTACTATAACTAGTGCAGAAAAGAAAGAAAAACAACATAAATAAGAAAAAAGTATTACCAAGAAAAAATACAAATTCAGCAAGTTTACACAAGGTTGAATGGATGTAAAAAGTGAAAGTGAAGAAAGACAGGAAGTGTGGGTGGGTGGGGGGGAAGGGGAACTGTGTGAATTTTGGCAGTGAATGCTTGAGTGCTTTTCTCTCTTTTCCCCAGTGCTGTGTGAGCCTCTGAAGAACCAAGCAGGCAGCAAGCCTTGCAAATGATTTAGCAACAGCGCCACTTCACTCTATAAACATCTCATTAAAATCAATTATGTCACTCCTGAATGAAATTAAAGCTAAACGCTTTAAAAGCTGGCTTTTCCCTTGTGTCAGCCAATATGAACATTACACCTGACGCTGTCTATTCTTCCGCCTCAATCTGCCTCCTCTCTCCCCTGCGCGCTCTCGCTCTCTCTAGCGCTCCTGTGCTCTCTCTCTCTCGCACTCTCACTCTCTCTCTCCCTTGTGTGCTCTCTCTCTCTCTCTCTCTCTCTCTCTCTCTCTCTCTCTCTCTCTCTCTCTCTCTCTCTCTCTCTCTCTCTCTCTCTCCCTCTAAGTCAGAGAAAGTATTCAGACCCCTTTACCTTTTCCACATTCTGTTAAGTTACAGCCTTATTCTGAAATTGATTAAATAAAAATAAATCCTCAGCAATCTACACACAATACCCCATAACGACAAAGCGAAAAACAGGTCTTAGATATTTTTTCAAATGTATGAAACCACAAAACAGAAAAACCTTATTTACCTAAGAATTCAGACCCTTCGCTTTGAGACTCGAAATGTAGTTGTTTCCATTAATGATCCTTGATTGGATTCCACCTGTGGTATATTCAATTGATTGGATATGATTTGGAAAGGCACACACCTGTCTATATAAGGTCAGAGCAAAAACCAAGCCATGATGTCAAATGAATTGTCCGTAGAGGGCACAGATCTGGGGAAGGGTACCAAAAGCTGTCTGCAGCATTGAAGGTCTCCAAGAACACAGTGGCCTCCATCATTCTTAAAAGGAAGAAGGTTGGAACCACCAAGATTCGTCCAAGAGCTGGCCAAACTGAGCAATCGGGGGGGGAGAAAGGCCTTGGTAAGGGAGGTGACCAAGAAACTGATGGTGACTCTGACAGAGCTCTAGAGTTCCTCTGTGAAGATGGGAGAATCTTCCAGAAGGACAACCATCTCTGCAGCACTACACCAAGTATACCTTTATTGTAGAGTGGCTAGATAGAAGCCACTCCTCAATAAAAGGCACATGACAGCCCACTTTGGCAAAAGGCACCGAAAGACTCTCCTGGTCAAGAACTACAGTGTTAGTGGTGGCTGTTTAACAGTCTGATGGCCTTGAGATAGAAGCTGTTTTTCAGTATCTCGGTCCCTGCTTTGATGCACCTGTACTGACCTCGCCTTCTGGATGATAGAAGATTGAGTTGGAGGCGTGCATGGCCACGCAGTCATGGGTGAACAGGCAGTACAGGAGAGGGCTCAGAACGCACCCTTGTGGGGCCGCAGTGTTGAGGATCAGCGGGGTGGAGATATTGTTATACCTACCCTCACCACCAGATGGGTTAGGGCAGTGTGCATTGTGGTTGCGATTGCGTCGTCTGTGGACCTATTGGGGCGGTAAGCAAATTGGAGTGGGTCTAGGGTGGGTCTGGTTTGCGCATGCTCTGAGGACACGGCTGGGGATGCCGTCTGGGCCTGCAGCCTTGCGAGGCTTAACACGTTTAAATGTTTTACTCACATTGGCTGCAGTGAAGGAGAGTTTGCAGGTTTTGGTAGCGGGTCTTGTCAGTGGCACTGTATTGTCCTCAAATCGAACCAAAAAGTTATTTAGTCTGTCTGGGAGCAAGACATCCTGGTCCGGTTTTTCTTTTTTAATCCGTGATTGACTGTAGACCCTGCCACATACCTCTTGTGTCTGAGCCGTTGAATTGCGACTCTACTTTGTCTCTATACTGACGCTTAGCTTGTTTGATTGCCTTGCGGAGGGAATAGCTACACTTTTTGTATTCGGTCATGTTTCTGGTCACCTTGCCCTGGTTAAAACCGGTGGTTTGCGCTTTCAGTTTCACGCGAATGCTGCCATTAATCCACGGCTTCTGGTTTGGGAATGTTTTAATCGTTGCTGTAGGTATAACATTGTCAATGCACTTTCTAATGAACTCGCTCACCAAATCAGCGTATTCGTCAATGTTGTTGTTGGACGCAATGCGGAACATATCCCAATCCACGTAATCGAAGCAGTCTTGAAGCATGGAATCAGATTGGTTGGACCAGCATTGAACAGACCAGAGCGAGGGAGCTTCTTGTTTTAGTCTTTGTCTGTAGGCTGGAAGCAACAAAATGGAGTCGTGGTCAGCTTTTCCGAAAGGAGGGCGGGGGAGGGCCTTATATGCGTCGCGGAAGTTAGAATAACAATGATCCAGGGTTTTACCAGCCCTGGTTGCACAATCGATATGCTGATAGAATTTAGGGAGTCTTGTTTTCAGATTAGCCTTGTTAAAATCCTCAGCTACAATGAATGCAGCCTCAGGATATGTGGTTTCCAGTGTACATAGAGTCAAATAAAGTTCATTCAGGGCCATCGATGTGTCTGCTTGGGGGGAATATATACGGCTGTGATTATAATTAGAATTCCCTTGGTAGATAATGCGGTCGGCATTTGATTGTGAGGAATTCTAAGTCAGGTGAACAGGAGGATTTGAGTTCCTGTATGTTGTTATGATCACACCACGTCTCTTTAATCATAAGGCATACCCCCCCGCCCCTCTTCTTACCAGAAAGATGCTTGTTTCTGTCGGCGCTATGCGTGAAGAAACCAGCTGGCTGCACCGGCTCCGTTAGAGTCTCTTGAGTGAGCCATGTTTCCGTGAAACAAAGAACGTTACAGTCTCTGGTTGTCTCTCTGGAATGCTACCCATGCTCGGATTTCATCAACCTCGTTGTCAAGAGACTGGACATTGGCGAGTAGTATGCTAGGGAGTGGTGCGAGATGTGCCCGTCTCCGGAGCATGACCAGAAGACCTCTTCGTTTGCCTCTTTTACGATGTCGTTGTTTTGTGTCGCTGGCTGGGATCCGATCCATTGTCCTGGGTGGAAGGCAGAACACAGGTACCAATGTAAGAAATAACATGTAAAAAAAACTAAATACTGCATAGTTTCCTATGCGAAGCGAGGCGGCCTTCTCTGTCGACAAGACAATGTTTGGAGGAAACCTGGAACCATCCCTACGGTGAAGCATGGTGGTGGCAGCATCATGCTGTGGGGATGTTTTTCAGCGGCAGGGACTGGGAGACTATTCAGGATCGAGGGAAAGATGAACGGAGCAAAGTATAGAGAAATCCTTGACGAAAACCTGCTCCAGAACGCTCAGGACCTCAGACTGGGGCGAAGGTTCACCTTCCAACAGGGCAACGGCCCTAAGCATACAGCCAAGACAAAGCAGGAGTGGCTTCAGGACAAGTCTCTGAATGTTCTTGAGTGGCCCAGCCAGAGTCCGGACTTGAACCCGATCGAACATCTCTGGAGAGACCTGAAAATAGCTGTGCTGTAAAGCTCCTCATCCAACCTGACAGAGCTTGAGAGGATCTGCAGAGAAGAATGGGAGAAACTCCCCAAATACAGGTGTGCCAAGCTTGTAGAGTCATACACAAGAAGACTCAAGGCTGTAATCACTGCCTAAGGTGCTTCAACAAAGTACTGAGTAAAGGGTCTGAATACGTATGCAAATATGATATATACAGTATATATATTTTTAAATAAATAGGCAGCAATTTCTAAAAACCCGTTTTTGCTTTGTCATTATGGGGTATTGTATGTATATTGATGAGGGAAAAAATGCTATTTAATCAATTTTAGAATAAAGCTGTAACGTAACAAAATGTTTTTAAAAAGTCAAGGGGTTTAAATACTTTCCGAAGGCACTGTATGCCACGTTATGATAATACAGTGCATCACTACACCAAACAAAGAACCTGCCCTCGCCATTGACAGACCATTGGCTTCAGATTAAAAAACTAAAATGCAGGAAGCTAAGTTAAATGAAAATTAAACTATTAATTCATTCATTACTTAACATGCTAATCATTTGATTTAGTTTTTAAATCACATATAATGATGACTCTAATCTGACTATTCCCAAAAATCACAAGGCCTACTATTAAAGAAAACAAAAATAAGACTAAAGAAAAATGTGGATGTGTCATTTATCGCCTCAATGAAGTTAAACTAGGATGTGTCATTTATCCCCTCAATGAAGTTAAACTAGGATGTGTCATTTAGCCCCTCAATGAAGTTAAACTAGGATGTGTCATTTATCCCCTCAATGAAGTTAAACTAGGATGTGTCATTTAGCCCCTCAATGAAGTTAAACTAGGATGTGTCATTTATCCCCTCAATGAAGTTAAACTAGGATGTGTCATTTATCCCCTCAATGAAGTTAAACTAGGATGTGTCATTTATCTCCTCAATGAAGTTAAACTAGGATGTGTCATTTATCCCCTCAATGAAGTTAAACTAGGATGTGTCATTTAGCCCCTCAATGAAGTTAAACTAGGATGTGTCATTTATCCCTCAATGAAGTTAAACTAGGATGTGTCATTTAGCCCCTCAATGAAGTTAAACTAGGATGTGTCATTTATCCCCTCAATGAAGTTAAACTAGGATGTGTCATTTATCCCCTCAATGAAGTTAAACTAGGATGTGTCATTTATCCCCTCAATGAAGTTAAACTAGGATGTGTCATTTAGCCCCTCAATGAAGTTAAACTAGGATGTGTCATTTAGCCCCTCAATGAAGTTAATTAGTGTTGGAGGATGAGCCAGATTAAGGTAGCAGTGGGCTGGATGATGATGATGGTGATGTGTGTTGGCAGGGTCATCTTTTATTAGGGGGCTAAGCTAGTCGTCTGGGTGCTGGTGTTGTTTTGTCTGTAATGCCATGACATGCGCAGGGCCCCTGGGGGGCCTCTGGCTCTCCAGCCTCTCTGATTAAAATCTGTCTCTCACCAGCCAGAGCTGAGGCCCCGGGCCTGTGTCTCCTCACACTCTCTCCCCTCTCACTCACATCTAAATCACCCTGACATTCCCCCTTCCCTCCCGCCTGACTCCCGTCTCTCTCTGCTCTCTCTCTTCTCTTCTTCTCATTCACTCTCCATCTCAACCCCCCCGCTTGCTCTCCCCATAGACATGATATCTATTAGTGGGCAAAACAAACGCCAAGCACCTCTGCTCTGCCCGTGTTGTACTGCCATGTTGTTGTAGGTCTTACTGCGGAGAACTAGAGGGATGTCTAATTGTGGAGGCAATCGTGACGGTGCATATTCCTGTGAAATTTAGAGTTAATAAACTGAATCCTGGTGTTGATATGAGATCAGTGTGTCTGTGTTTCAGATATTCTGACTACACCCTGCTCATCCAGGTAACATACTCAGCAGGAGCAGAGTGAGCCCCCTCCAATCCATCCATTCCTCCCTTTCTCTACACCTCTAGTCTCTCCATCAGCTCCAATTCTCCACAGCTCGCAGGAGCAGGCCCAATAACACACACACAGCCTCTTGCTGATAAGTAAGTAAACTTTAATAAAGGCTATTTATTGAGCTAAATGAATCATAAAATTGGCCTGTCTCTGGGTGTTATTGTGGGCTGGCATATTGAGTAAAGAGTTTGTTACGGGTATGTGGCAGCCTAGGGGGAGTGAAGGTGACAGAGAGAACACGGAAGGACTTACTCAATGACTGACTACAGCTTTCAATCAACCCTGGCTGTTGTCGGCATGGCCAGCTGCAGTGCACTATGGGACGGTGGAGGTTCTCAGGAGGAGACATAGGGGAGGGGCCAAACTACAGGTCATTTAAATGTCTCCATGGCACCATGGAAGGTTTCTCTCTCAGTATGAACTAGAAACCCCTTGATGTATGTTAGATGTTTCTATTTTATTGAACAACTTGAATACTGTTTTGCGGCTGTTCAACACTATCAAACAGTATAGTAAACATTAAACAGTGTTTAAACAACTCAGAGAATGGTAAATGGTTACAGCAGAGACAGAGAGTGTGTGTGTGTGTGTGTGTGTGTGTGTGTGTGTGTGTGTGTGTGTGTGTGTGTGTGTGTGTGTGTGTGTGTGTGTGTGTGTGTGTGTGTGTGTGTGTGTGTGTGTGTGTGTGTGTGTGTGTGTGTGTGTGTGTGTGTGTGTGTGTGTGTGTGTGTGTGTGTGTGTGTGTGTGTGTGTGTGTGTGTGTGTGTGTGTGTGTGTGTGTGTGTGTGTGTGTGTGTAGAGAGAGGACTCCGTTGAGGCTGTTGCTTATTTCTGTGACTGCCTCAGGCCATATTCCAGATGGTTTAATGTTCTTTGCTTTTAACCAAAATGAAACATTTTACTTCTAAATATTTCCTATGGAGCTGACTGTTCTCCTCCAATCTGCCTCTGATGACCTCTTACAAATTATAAATGTAGAAAAATCTCTGTTCAACTAAAGGTCATTTTATGTTTGAAGATAAAAACGGTAACAATAGAACAGAGTAAGAGACCGACTGCGCCTTTAACCTTTAACCATTAGAATCTGGTCATGAGACTTAGGCTCAATAGGAGAGAAGATTGACTGTTAAACCTAGCTTTATTATGGCTGTTGTTTTCCATTGTAATGACAATTTGCTCTCCCTCCCTCTCTCTCTCTCTCCACCCCATCACAGTCTTAAACATATGTCTGAAATAAGTCTTGAAGATGACTGGCTAGTGGTTGCCAACAACTGTGTGCATGTGTGTGTGCACACACAAATCTCCAAGTCAGCGACCAAAATGTGTAGAGATGACTGGGTGATGACAACAGGGCCTCTGGTCCACTCCAGCCCAGCATCATCGCTGTCTATTGATCCTGGTTAGGCATCTCTTGAACACGCTCATGTACCTCAATGAACCATTCTACAAGTTCAACAAGCTTCCTTTCACACACACACTGACCAAATGTCAGGATTCTCACCCTACACACGGAATGTTAATAACCTGTAAAGCATGCGCTGTTTTCCTACTAATAAACTAATCAAAAAAAGAAATGTCCCTTTTTCAGGACCCTGTCCTTCAAAGATAATTCGTAAAAATCCAAATAACTTAACAGATCTTCATTGTAAAGGGTTTAAACACTGTTTCACGTGCTTGTTCAATGAACCATCGAAAGCCAAGTTAACAGATTACCGACTATTTCGAATCCCACCGTACCATCTCCGCTATGCAATCTGGTTTCAGAGCTGGTCATGGGTGCACCTCAGCCTGTCACGTCCGTTATAAAGATGAGACCAAGGCGTAGCATGAGTAGAGTTCCACATTTCTAATAGAACCGAAACTCAACAAAACAAACGTGACAGTATACGAATAGTGCAGACAGGCAACTAAACATAGAACAAGATCTCACAAACACCAAAGGGAAATGGCTGCCTAAATATGAACCCCAATCAGAGACAACGATAAACAGCTGTCTCTGATTGGGAACCATATCAGGCCAACATAGAATTACAAAAACCCCTAGACCTACAAAACCCTAGACATACAAAAACCCTAGACAATACAAAACTAGCGTACCCACCCTAGTCACACACTGACCTAACCAAAATATAAAGAAAACAGAGATATCTCAGGTCAGGGCGTGACACAGCCACGCTCAAGTTCCTAAACGATATCATAACCGCCACCGATAAGAGACATTACTGTGCAACCGTATTCATCGACCTGGCCAAGGCTTTCGACTCTGTCAATCACCACATTCTTATCGGCAGACTAAATAGCCTTGGTTTCTCAAATGACTGCCTCGCCTGGTTCACCAACTTCTTCTCTGATAGAGTTCAGTGTGTCAAATCGGAGGGCCTGTTGTCCGGACCTCTGGCAGTTTCTATGGGGATGCCACAGGGTTCAATTCTCGGGCCGACTCTCTTCTCTGTATACATCAATGATGTTGCTCTTGCTGCTGGCGATTCTCTGATCCACCTCTACGCAGACCATGTGTTAACCACCCTCCGGACAAGCTTCAATGCCATTCAACTTTCCTTCCGTTGCCTCCAACTGCTCTTAAATGCAAGTAAAACTAAATGCATGGTCTTCAACCGATCACTGCCCACACCTGCCCGCCTGTCCTGCATCACTACTCTGGACGGTTCTACAACTACAACTACAATTACCTAGGGGTCTGGTTAGACTGTAAACTCTCTTTCCAGACTCACATTAAGCATCTCCAATCCAAAACTACATCTAGAATCGGCTTCCTATTTCGCAACAAAGCATCCTTCACTCATGCTGCCAAACATACTCGTAAAACTGACCACCCTACCGATCCTCGACTTCGGCGATGTCATTTACAAAATAGCCCCCAACACTCTACTCAACAAATTGGATGCAGTCTATCACAGTGCCATCCGTTTTGTCTACAAAGCCCCATATACTACCCACCATTGCAACCTGTACGCTCTTGTTGGCTGGCCCTCGCTTCATACTCGTCGCCAAACCGACTGGCTCCAGGTCATTACAAGTCTCTGCTAGGTAAAGTCTCCCCTTATCTCAGCTCACTGGTCACCATAGCAGCACCCACCCGTAGCACACGCTCCAGCAGATATATCTCACTAGTCACCCTCAAAGCCAATTCCTACTTTGGCCGCCTTTCCTTCCAGTTCTCTGCTGCCAACGACTGGAACAAACTTCAAAAGTCACTGAAGCTGGAGTCTCATATCTCCCTCACTAGCTTTAAGCACCAGCTCACAGATCACTGTACCTATACATAGCCCATCTGTAAATAGCCCATCCAACTACCTCATCCCCACACTGTATTTGTTTATGTATCTTGCTCCTTTGCACCCCAGTATCTCTACTTGCACATCATCATCTGCACAGCAATCACTCGCATGTTTAATTGGTATATTGTAAATAGGCCACCATGGCCTATTTATTGCCTTACCTCCCTTATCTTACCTCATTTGCACACACTGTATATAGACTTTTTACTACTGTATTATTGACTGTATGTTAGTTTAGTCCATGTGTAACTCTGTGTTGTTGTATGTGTCGAAATGCTTTGCTTCATTCTTGGCCAGGTCGCAGTTGTAAATGAGAACTTGTTCACAACTAGCCTACCTGGTAAAATAAAGGTGAAAAAAACGACACTAACAGCTTACAGACGGTAGGCAATTAAGGTCACAGCTATGAAAACTTAGGACACTAAAGAGGCCTTTCTACTGACTCTGAAAAACACATTCCCAGGCACATTCCCAGGGTCCCTGCTCATCTCAATGTGCTTCAGGCATGCTGCACGGAGGCATGATGACTGCAGATGTGGCCAGGGCAATACATTGCAATGTCTGTACTGAGACACCTAAGACAGCGCTACAGGGAGACAGGATGGACAGCTGATCGTCCTCGCAGTGGAATACCACTTGTAACAACACCTGCACAGGATCGGTACATCCGAACATCACACCCGCGAGACAGGTACAGGATGGCAACAACAACTGCCTGAATTACACCAGGAATGCACAATCCCTCCATCAGTGCTCAGACTGTCCGCAATAGGCTGCGAGAGGCTAGACTGAGGGCTTGTAAGCCTATTGTAAGGCAGGTCCTCACCAGACATCACCGGCAACAATGTCAACTATGGGTACAAACTTACCGTCGCTGTACCTGACAGGACTGGCAAAAAGTGCTCTTCACTGACAAGTCTCGGTTTTGTCTCACCAGGGGTGATGGTCGGATTCGCGTTTATCATCGAAGGGATGAGAGTTACACTGAGGCCTGTTCTCTGGAGTGGGATCGATTTGGAGGTGGAGGGTCCGTCATGGTCTGGAGCGGTGTGCCACAGCATCATCGGACTGAGCTTGTTGTCATTACAGGAAATCTCAATGCTGTGCATTACAGGGAAAACATCCTCCTCCCTCATGTGGTACCCTTCCTGCAGGCTCATCCTGACATGACCCTCCAGCATGACAATGCCACCAGCTATACTGCTCATTCTGTGCATAATTTTCAGCAATACAGAAATGTCAGTGTTCTGCCATGGCCAATGAAAAGCCCGGATCTCAATCCCATTGAGCACATCTGGGACCTGTTGGATCGGAGGGTGAGGGCTAGGGCCATTCCCCCCAGAAATGTCCGGGAACTTACAGGTGCCTTGGTGGAAGAGTGGGGTAACATCTCACAGCAAGAACTGGCAAATCTGGTGCAGTCCATGAGGAGGAGTTGCACTGCAGTACTTAATGCAGCTGGTAGCCACACCAGATACTGACTGTTGACTGTGTCACGACGCTGGCCTGGGGGTAGGTTTATGACAGTCATAAATACCTCTCCCCCCTTTTTCCTCTCTCTACGCTACTGATGTGACTATTTAAAATTCATAGAGATTCTGGGAACATCAGAAGGAGGGGGAAATTAACCATATTCTAGTAATCCAACCCGTTGAACATATGCGTTGGTACTTAATTAATATGATGTCAGTTCGGTGTCATCTGAGACATTCTCATCAATGATAGGATGACATAAACTCTACAGTGGAAAGTCTACACATTATAGTTATCAGATTCACATGGAAATGTTGTGCAATTTAAATGTTTGAATATTCAATTATTCGTGATGGGATGAAATGTGATTTTAGCTTCTAAAATGTGAGAATTGGGTTTTCATGAGTGAATTAGGCCTGACTCAGTGGCCCGCCCACGTGAAGAGACATTGGTTATAAACTATAAAATACACCCTCCTCTATATAAAGCCTTGATGACAATATAACTTTCTGTTCCGGGTACATTAGGATGATGATCCGATGTCAGAAGGGTTCAGATAATAACTACAGAATGAAGCCAACCTCAGCGTGAGCTTTGGTTGCGAATGGTATGAACTTTGAACTCTTATTCACTACAGACGTGATACCTCCTAGCCATTGAGTTAGCAACAGCAGCTGCAAACGTGGGCTAGGAAAGAACAGACAGAGTATTCCGTCTACCACTCAATGATGTTACTACAACGTATCCAGTTTACCACCAGAGACATTCTTCCGAGGACAGGAAGATCTCTGTTGGCCAACACGACCAGCATCTACGACCAACCTACCTGAAGCGCAGCTCAGAGTAAATATTTATTGCATTTTCCTTTTTCAAATGCGCGGTAATTTAGAATGCATAAGATTCTGTAATTACAATAGAGTAGTTGCCTACGGCCAGATAGAGACATCGCTTCTCCCTTTGTTCTTCAGTCTTCCCGCTCTTTCACTCAAACCCAGACCCAATTTCTTTGTGTAACCAGCTGTCATATCTGTTCCGTCCGCTAGGGACGTTTTCCTTTATGACATACTTTGTAATCAAGGTCTGATTAATTCTGTGTGATTAGTTAGGTATTAAGTAAATAAATAATTAAGCCCAATTTTGTATTGCTGATTCAACTTAGCCTTGGTTCGTGAAGATAACCAATAATTTACAACTTTCAGATGAGACTGAAATAAGGTGATGATTAATATTGACTGCTATTGATATAAAATACTAGGTCTTTAAGAGTTTATTTGGAATATAACTGCTCTATAAATATTATTTTGTGGTGCCCCGACTTTCTAGTTAATTACATTTACATGATTAGCTCAATCAGGTAATATTAATTACAGAGAAAACATTTTATAGAATAGCATATCATATCACTTAATCCGGCATAGCCAAAGACACGACAACTGTTACTTTTGATTTTGACTCCCCTTTGTTCAGGGACACATTATTCCATTTCTGTTAGTCACATGTCTGTGGAACTTGTTCGGTTTGTCTCAGTTGTTGATTCTTATGTTCATACAAATATCAAATCAAATGTATTTATTTTTCACATACACATGGCTAGCAGATGTTAATGCGAGTGTAGTGTAATGCTTGTGCTTCTAGTTCCGACAATGCAGTAATAACCAAACGAGTAATCTAACCTAACAATTCCAAAACTACTACCTTATACACACAAGTGTAAAGGGATAAAGAATATGTACATAAAGATATATGAATGAGTGATGGTACAGAACGGCATAGGCAAGATGCAGTAGATGGTATCGAGTACAGTATATACATATGAGATGAGTAATGTAGGGTATGTAAAAAAGTGGCATAGTTTAAAGTGCCTAGTGTATTACATAAAGATGCAGTAGATGATATAGAGTGCAGTATATACATATACATATGAGATGAGTAATGTATGTAAACATTATATATTATAAATATTTACACATGTTAAGTTTGCTGAAAATAAACGCAGTTGACAGTGAGAGGATGTTTCTTTTTTTGCTGAGTTTATACACATATCCAAATGTTGTTCTCACCTCAAATTCTAAGATGATGGCCATCTCACACAATGATGACCAAAGAAATTACACATCAAACAAAATGCCATTATTTAAATCATTAAAGGATTTGGGCAAATATTTACATAATGTACGTGTATCAAGGGATTCTGTATATACCAAAGACTAATATTCAACAGTTTACCAAAGATCTCAAGGAACTATAGCAAACATAAATCATCAAAATACACAATAGCTATGTAGATGTCCTGTACTCCCTGTTCACCCATGACTGTGTGGCCAAACACGAATCCAACACCATCATTAAGTTTGCTGACGACACAACAGTGGTAGGCCTGATCACTGACAACGATGAGACGGCCTATAGGGAGGAGGTCAGAGACCTGGCAGTGTGGTGCCAGGACAACAACCTCTCCCTCAATGTGAGCAAGACAAAGGTGTTGATCGTGGACGACATGAAAAGGCAGGCCGAACAGGTCCCCATTAACATCGACGGGGCTGTAGTGGAGCCGGTCGAGAGCTTCAAGTTCCTTGGTGTCCACATCACCAATGAACTATCATAGTCCAAACACACCAAGACAGTCTTGAAGAGGGCACGACAAAACCTCTTCCTCCTCGGGAGACTGAAAAAAATGTGGTGTGGGTTCTCAGATCCTCTACAACTGCACCATCGAGAGCATCCTGACCGGTTGCATGACCGCCTGGTATGGCAACTGCTCGGCATCTGACCGTAAGGCGCTGCAGAGAGTAGTGATTACGGCTCAGTACATCACTGGGGCCAAGCTTCCTGCCATCCAGGACCTATATAATAGGACCTGTCAGAGGAAAGCCCATAAAGTTGTCATAGACTATTTTCTCTGCTACCGCACTGCAAGCGGTACCGGAGCGCCAAGTCTAGGACCAAAAGGCTCCTTAACAGCTTCTACCCCCAAGCCATAAGACTGCTGAACAATTAATCAAAGGGCCACCAGAATATTTACATTGACCCCCCCACACACACACACACACAAATTACCTCAACTAACCTGTACCCCTGCACATTGACTCACTACCGGTACACCCTGTATATAGCCTTATTATTGTTATTTATTGTGTTACTTTTTATCATTATTTACTTCCGTTTATTTGGTAAATATTTTCTTAAACCTTCTTGAAATGCACTGTTGATTGAGGGCATGTAAGTATCATTTCACGGTTGTATTCGGCGCATGTGACAAATAAAGTTTGAATTGATTGATTTGATAAACAAAACAATATTTTAGTAGAGAATGGCAGCATCATATGCACCAGTACATCATACTACTGTACAGCACTACAGTCAGTAGCACCAGTCATTCAGTGGATAAATACAACATCATATTATGCACCATACCATCTATAGCATTAGCTCCACAACACAGCACTACAGTCAGTAGCACCAGTCATTCAGTGGATAAATACAACATCATATTATGCACCATACCATCCATAGCATTAGCTCCACAACACAGCACTACAGCCTGCAGCCTCATTACTAGAGTGTTACAGCCATGTGCTGTACAGCTTTAGACATTAACAGTGAAGTGATGATTTCTTCAGCTCTATTATCTTCTCATGGAGCCTATAGTTACCTTGGAGAGATGGATCTCTTCCTATTTAAATTCATTAGCAAAGCAATAATAGATTTCCCTTAATTATTCTTCTGTTCAATGGAACCTTCCTTCCATTCTCCTCTACCAGATTAGGCCTCTTTTCAACAGAGTGTGATATGATATTATTTTTAATCCATTTCTCTATAATACACCACTGTGTGTTTCTCCCTTTCTCTCTCTGCCTTCCCTTCCTTCTTTCCTTCCTTCCTTCCTCAAGCTTTTTTGTTGCAGGTCTGAAACAAGGTCCTGATTAAATGGAGACAATGACGCAAGTTTCAATTCACAAATTAGAAAAGCTAATCCTCTGCTTCAGATTTCCTCAGGGTGGGAAGATTGAAGACTGCCGAGGGAACCTCTTTTGAAGTATTCACGCTAGAAATATCAGTCTGCAGGAATCGGCAGAGGCATGTTTCTTAGTGATCTGTGTCAGATAGACTGACTGTATGGGCACACACTGGACTCTGTCCACACACTCACTGACACACTCACTGACACACACACACACACACACACACACACACACACACACACACACACACACACACACACACACACACACACACACACACACACACACACACACACACACACACACACACACACACACACACACACACCATGTGCAGACATTCATAATGACCCCACACAAACACTCACACAGACACACAACACACACACACACACTTTCACAATCCTGTTGCCTAGTTCTCTTTACCCCCACTATATGTACATAGCTACTGTACCTCAATTACCTCGTACTCCTGCACATCGACTAAGTACTGGTACTCCCTGTATATAGCCATGCTATTTTTACACGTTACTGTTATTCGTTATTCACTGTGTATTTATTGTCAATGTTTCTATTTTTTATTGACATTTTTGGATTGTTTGAAAAGTAAGTAAGTAAGTATTTCACTTTTACTCCACACCTATTGTTTATGAACCAGGTGACAAATAAAATGTGACTTGATTTTAATTTATCTGTAGGCTGGCATTTGTGTCCCGATGGATGCAAGGTTTTTGTGTAACTATAGTAAGTTTAAGCAATGATTGTGTTTCTACAGTAAGTTTAAATCATGTACACAATAAGCCTTGCATTCCCGTATTCCATGGGCAGTGTGTGTGTGTGTGCGTGCATGCGTGCGTGCGTGTGTGTGTGCACATCTAGATTATACAGTATGTGTGAACTCATCTCTCCAAACTCTGTCATGGAGGAAGTCAATTCAAGACGAGACCCTTTTCCCCTCTGGAATAGTTCTAGTGTTGATTTACTGCTGCAGCGTAGCTCTGTGTGGCTTTCAGGAAGGCCTTCCTCTCAATAGCAGTAACTGATCTGCTCTTCTTCCTCCATGTGTAATCACAGAAGCCTTTCATTAGTGATACAATCAAATCAAATCACATTTTATTGGTCACATACACATGGTTAGCAGATGTTATTGCGAGTGTAGCGAAATGCTTGTGCTTCAAGTTCCGACAGTGCAGTAATATCTAACAAGCAATCTAAAAATTCCACAAAACTACCTAATACACAAAGATCTAAGGGATGGGATAAGAATATATACATATAAATATATGGATGCGCAATGACCGAGCGGTATAGGCAAGATGCAAGAGATGGTATAAAATACAGTATATACATATTGGAAGAGTAATGCAAGATATGTAAACATCATTATTAAAGTGGCATTAATAAAGTGACTAGTGATCCATTTGTTAGAGTGTCCAATGATTTCAAGTCTGTATGTAGGCAGTAGCCTCTCTGTGTTATTGACGGCTGTTTAACAATCTGGTGGCCAGAAGCTGTTTTTCAGTCTCTCGGTCCCAGCTTTGATGCACCTATACTGACCTCGCCTTCTGGATGGTAGCGGGTTGAACAGGCAGTGGCTCAGGTGGTTGTTGTCCTTGATTATCTTTTTGGCCTCCCTGTGACATTGGGTGGTGTAGGTGTCCTGGAGGGCAGGTAGTTTGCCCCCGGTGATGTGTTGTGCAGACCTGCACAACCCTCTGGAGAGCCCTGTGGTTGTGGGTGGTACAGTTGCCATACCAGGTGGTGATACAGCCCGACAGGATGCTCTCAATTGTGCATCTGTAAAAGTTTGTGAGGGTTTTAGGTGGCAAGCCAAATTTCTTCAGCCTCCTGAGGTTGAAGAGGCACTTTCAGTTTTGCGCGAATGCCGCCATCTATCCACGGTTTCTAGTTAGAGTAGGTTTTAATAGTCACAGTGGGTACAACATCTCCAATGCACTTTCTTATAAACTCACTCACCGAATCAGCATATAAATCAATATTATTCTCTGAGGCTCCCTGTAACATGTCCCAGTCCGCATGATCAAAACAAACTTGAAGCATGGACTATTCTGACTAGATTAGTCAGACCAGTGCTGAATTGTTCTTGTCATTGGTACATCCTGTTTGAGTTTATTCTTATAGGAGGGGAGGAGTAAAATGGAGTCATGGTCAGATTGGCCAAAAGGAGGGCAGGGGAGGGCATTGTATGCATCGCAGAAGTTAGAGTAGCATAGAGTTTTGGTAGCCTTGTTCTCAAATTTGCTTTGTTAAAATCCCCAGCTCCAATAAATGCAGCCTCAAGAAATATGGTTCCCAGTTTGCATAGAGTCCCGTGAAATTCCTTGAGGGCAGTTGTGGTATTGGCTTGAGGGGGATATACACGGCTGTGACAATAACCGGCGAGAATTATCTTGGAAGATAATAAGGTCGAAATTTGAGTGTGAGGAATTCTAGGTCAGGTGAACAAAAGGACTTGAGCTCCTGTATATTGTTACGATTACACCATGAGTCGTTAATCATGAAGCGACGCATAAAGAATCCTGGGGGCTGTACTGACTCCGACAACATATCCCGAGAGATCCATGTTTCCGTGAAACAGAGTATGTTACAATCCCTGATGTCTCTCTGGAAAGCAACCCTATTCCTAATTTTGTCTACCTTGTTATCTAGAGACTGGACATTAGCGAGTTGAATTCTCAGAAGCAGTGGGTGGTGTGCGCGCCTCCAAAGTCTGACCAGAAGGCCGCTCCGTCTACCTCTTCTGTGGCGACGTTGTTTTGGGTCGGCCTCTGGAATCAGATCAAATGCCCTGGGTGGTGGTGCGAACAAATTATGTTGGTAATGTTGGTAAGTTGACATCGCTCTGATCTCCAGGCTGGGAGTCAACAACCCTAAAGCCTTAAAACCTGTCTGTGGATAGCAGCTCTGTGTCACTGTAGTCAGCTACATTAGAATCTCCGTCTGTCTATGGATAGCAGCTCTATGTCACAGTAGTCAACTACATTAGAACCTCTGTCTGTCTATGGATAGCTTACTTACTTACTCCTCATTGCTCTCTGTGGAGCACAAGGCCACAACAGTTTATGTTTTTCAACACAATGTGACTGTGATAATCCAATGGAACATTAAAGTCCTTTGTCTGTCTGTTAACAGCTAAATGTAGCTTTGCAGACATCTCAATAACCTCTCTGGTACAAGTGGGTGGGACGCTAGCTAACAACAGCCAGTGAAATTGCAGGGCGCCAAATTCAAAACAACAGAAATCCCATAATTACAATTCCTCAAACATACAAGTATTATACACCATTTTAAAGATACACTTCTTATAAATCCAACTACAGTGTCCGATTTCAAAAAGGCTTTACTGCGAATGCACACCATGCGATTATGTTGTCTCAAACAAACATCCGGTGAAAGTGCAAAGAGCCACATCAAATTACAGAAATACTCATCATAAACATTGATAAACGATACAAGTGTTAAACATACGAATAAAGCTAAACTTATCCTTAACGCAACCGCTGTGTCAGATTTCAAAAATGCTTTATGGAGAAAGCACACATTGCGATTATGTTAGGTATGCACCGAGCCACAGAAACCCATACAGCCATTTTCCAGCCAAGGAGAGTGTCACAAAAGATATAGAATTAAAATGAATCACATTTGATGATCTTCATCTGGTGGCACTCCCAGGTCTCCATGTTAGACAATAAATGTTTGTTTTGTTCGATAATGTCCCTCTTTATGACCAAATACCTCCTTTTTGTTCGCACGTTTTGTCAAGTAATCCAAATGCTTAAGGCACGTGCAGAAGTCCAGACGAAAAGTTGAAAAAAGTACAATAAAAGTTAGTATAAACATGCCAAACAATGTTTAATATCAATCCTCTGGTTGTTTTTGTCATAAATAATCAATAATATTCCAACCGGACAAAACTTAGTCAATAGGAAAGGAGAAACAAGAAAGGCGCATTCCCGATCAGGCGCATGGCTGATGAATGGAAATGTCCACTGGCCACTGGCCCTAATTTTTTCAGAGTAAAAGCCTGAAACAATGCCTAAAGACTGGCCACATGTAGAGGAAGCCATAGAGACTGTGAACTGGGTCTTTGGATGGTGGATAGGCTTTCAATGGAAAAACAGCCTTTCAAAATAATAGTACTTCCTGGTTGGATTTTCCTCAGGTTTTCGCCTTCCATATCAGTTCTCTTATACTCACAGACATTATTTTAACTTCTTCGAGATAGGGGGCGCTCTTTTAATTTGTGGAAGAAAAAAAACGTTCCCGTATTAAACAAGATATTTTGTCACGAAAAGATGCTCGACTATAAGGTGTATGCACCAATTTGTAAGTCGCTCTGGATAAGAGCGTCTGCTAAATGACTTAAATGTAAATGTAAATGTATGCATGTAATTGACAGCTATGGAAAGAAAAAACTCTGATGTTTCCAAAACTGCAAAGATATTATCTGTGAGTGCCCCAGAACTAATGCTTCAGGCGAAACCAAGATGAAGTTTCATACAGGAAATTCCCCAGATTCTGAAGGCGCTGTGTTCCAATGTCTCCTTATATGGCTGTGAATGCGCCAGGAATGAGCCTGCCCTTTCTGTCGTTTCCCCAAGGTGTCTGCAGCATTGTGACGTATTTGTAGGCATATCATTGGAAGATTGACCATAAGAGACTACATTTACCAGGTGTCCGCCCGGTGTCCTGTGTCGAAATTATTGCGTAATCTCTAGGTCCATGCGCGTTCCATTTCTTCAGAAGAGAAAGTCAACTGCCACGAAGGATTTATCATCGATAGATATGTGAAAAACACCTTGAGGATTGATTCTAAACATCGTTTGCCATGTTTCTGTCGATATTATGGAGTTAATTTGGAAAAAAGTTTGCGTTTTAATGACTTAATTTTCATTTTTTTTCTTACCAAAACATGATGAAGAAAACGGAGCGATTTGTCAACACAAATAATCTTTTTGTAAAAACTGAACATTTGCTATCTAACTGAGAGTCTCCTCATTGAAAACATCTGAAGTTCTTCAAAGGTAAATGATTTTATTTGAATGCTTTTCTGGTTTTTGTGAAAATGTTGCATGCTGAATTCCAGGCATAATCCTATGCTATCAATACTGTTACACAAATGCTTGTTTAGCTATGGTTCAAAAGCATATTTTGAAAATCTGAGATGACAGTGTTGTTAAACAAAAGGCTAAGCTTGAGAGCAAATAGATTTATTTCATTTCATTTGCGATTTTCATGAATAGTTAACGTTGCGTTATGCTAATGAGCTTGCGGATAGATTTACACAATCCTGGATACAGGTTTTTTTCGTAGCTAAACGTGACGCAGAAAATGGAGCGATTTGTCCTAAACAAATAATCTTTCAGGAAAAACTGAACATTTGCTATCTAACTGAGAGTCTCCTCATTGAAAACATCCGAAGTTCTTCAAAGGTAAATTATTTTATTTGAATGCTTTTCTGGTTTTTGTGAAAATGTTGCCTGCTGAATGCTAACGCTAAATGCTAAGCTAGCTATCAATAGCTATCAATACTGTTGCACAAATGCTTGTTTTGCTATGGTTGAGAAGCATATTTTTGAAAATCTGAGATGACAGTGTTGTTAACAAAAGGCTAAGCTTGAGAGCTAGCATATTGATTTCCTTTCATTTGCGATTTTCATGAATAGTTAACATTGTGTTATGCTAATGAGCTTGCGGATAGATTTACACAATCCTGGATACAGGTTTTTTTCGTAGCTAAACGTGACGCAGAAAACGGAGCGATTTGTCCTAAACAAATAATCTTTCAGGAAAATCTGAACATTTGCTATCTAACTGAGAGTCTCCTCGTTAAAAACATCTGAATTTCTTCAAAGGTAAATGATTTTATTTGAATGCTTTTCTGGTTTTTGTGAAAATGTTGCCTGCTGAATGCTAATGCTAAATGCTATGCTAAATGCTACGCTAGCTATCAATACTGTTACACAAATGCTTGTTTTGCTATGGTTGAGAAGCATATTTTGAAAATCTGAGATGACAGTGTTGTTAACAAAAGGCTAAGCTTGAGAGCTAGCATATTGATTTAATTTCATTTGCAATTTTCATGAATATTTAACGTTGCGTTATGGTTATTGGCTTGAGGCTGTAGTCACGATCCCGGATCCGGGATGGCTCGACGCAAGAAGTTAACAGTTTTGGAAACTGTAGAGTGTTTTCTATCCAAATCTACTAATTATATGCATATCCTATCTTCTGGGCCTGAGTAGCAGGCAGTTTAATTTGGGCACGCTTTTCATCCATTATTCCGAATGCTGCCCCCTACCCTAGTGAAGATAACCAACAGAAAAGTCGTATGAAAAAGGAAACGAATGCAAAATGAAAAATGTGGACCTCGATAATCAGCCATCGAGAAATACAAAGTACAACCATCTAAATATAGCCCCTACTGCTGACACTGTATAAAAGGATCACAGAGTAGTTCACTTTACAATGAATATTGGCCGTAAGCCACAGTAGAGAAATGATGCATCTAAAGTCAGACACACATCTAATAGTAAATGCTCTGCTATCTATGATAAACCCATTCACCAGACAGAGAACAGCCTCTTCCTGTCACTGAAACCGAAGCAGAGGAGAGAGAGAGAGAAAAAAAACAATTAGCCGAGAGGTCCCTGGGATCATAAGTAATAATTTGATTGAAACTAAGTGACAGCTTTAACAAGCAGGGATAATTTCACATTTTCTTTCTTCCTGGGGGAAATCTGCCCTTTAATTGGGTTTGCAGGGCCTCATTGTTTGGCAAACAGTCCTAAAGCATACCGAGGCCCAGGCTGCCACTGTGTCTCATTATCCTCCACACAGTCTCAGTGTCACATTCCCCAATCTCCCACCATCTCTCCATCTGGCTATCCCTCTTTCTCTCTCTCCTTCTCCCTCCCACCATCTCTCTGTCTGCCCCTCTGTCTCTCTCTTGCTCTTTCTATCTCTCTTTCTCTTACACTTTCTCTCTCTTCTTTCTCTCTCCTTTTCCCTCCTCTCACGAGCTCATGCGCCCAAGCACACTGATGGATGTGTGTGTTTCCCCTTCCTTGACTGTGATAGTATTACTAAGACTTGTGCACACATTAAAACTGCTACCTGGTATCTGTTGGTATTTGTTTCTGGATCTATGGGTTTTATTAAACAGGAAAAACAAATCATTCAATTCTGGTCCACCATTACAGTCTGTTACCACACACCAGAATCAGACACAATGTGTGTGAAGCGAACATGAAAAGCTCTCTCCCTCTCTCTTTCTCTCCCTCATCCCCTCTCTCCCTCTATTCCTCTTCCCGTCTCTCCCTCTTCCCCTCTCTCCGTCTCTCCCTCTATTCCTCTTCCCCCCTCTCTCCCTCTTCCCCTCTACCCCTCTTCCCTTCTCTCCTTATCTTCCCATCTCCATCTCCCTCTATTCCTCTTCCCCTCTCTCCCTCTTCTCCTCTTCCCCTCTCTTCCTCTTCCCCTCTCTCCCTCTATTCCTCTTCCCCTCTCTCCCACTTCTCCTCTTCCCCTCTCTCCCTCTATTCCTCTTCCCCTCTCTCCCACTTCTCCTCTTCCCCTCTCTCCCTCTTCCCCTCTCTCCTTCTCTTCCCATTTCTCCCTCTCTCCCTCTTCCCCTCTCTCCTTCTCTCCCTCTTCTCCTCTCTCCCTCTATTCCTCTTCCCCTCTCTCCCTCTATTCCCCTTTCCCTCTCTCTCTCTTCCCTTCTCTCCCGCTATTCCTCCATTACTGGATGCTATTCTGTCATACTAGAAAATGAAAAGTCCCTCCAATTTTCACTGCAAGATCATTTCCACAGAAAACATCTGTTGACAATGTCGCCTATTGAACCCATTCTCCCTATTACTGAGATGGTGATGGGTGGGCTGTTGATTGCTGTTAGTCTGTCGGGCAGGGTACTGTGCACACACACAGACACACACCCACACACAAACATAGACACACACTCCAGTGTACATGCACTCTCCAGTGGACTGCAGCATGTCTGATATTCTCAGTGGCTCCATTGTGGGGAAATTGAAGCAGCAGTGTGTGGCTGCAGATGGCTGTTATTGTGAACCAGGGGGAAACTACTGCCACCATCATGGCTCCAGCCAGGACCCAGAATAATGGGGGAACTCAATGGAGTGTTAAATAGGAAATCATCTGTTTTCAGTCACACATTTATCGTCATTGCCTCTCACCCAGTCTTTCTCCCTCTCTTTCTTTGCCAACTTTCTCCCTTTCTGCTCTCTCTCCTCTCTCTCTCTCTCTCTCTCTCTCTCTCTCTCTCTCTCTCTCTCTCTCTCTCTCTCTCTCTCTCTCTCACACACACACACAGCCTCATTGTTGTTGTTAAGGGCCCTAGGTTATCTAATCTAGCATGGGCAGTTTTTCCACTGCGTGTTGACAATAGGGCCATTTGGGCTTGTAATGTGGGTCTGTGCTCCCTCTCACTACCCTCTTCCAGATGACAAGTACCTCCGCCAGCAGGGTTTCTCCATTAGGAACCTGATAGAGTCATCCTACCTGGTGCACACACACACACAAACAAACAGACCTCCTCTACCCAGATTATCTAGTCCATTTTCTTTTCTCCTTAATGGCCAAACTCATGAGGAGAGTCATCAGGCTTTATGACTTTAAAACAGGGAGCAGGGAAACGGATTGAAAAAGCAGAGTTTTTTGATAGTTAGGGTCAAAGTAATTAGCCGGGGAGAGCAGAGGTCTGAACTGATGTGTGAATTACCCCAGGACTGGCAGGATTATTTGTCCTCTCGGGGGAGTTCTTTGATCCTCCCTACGGTCTTCCTATGGCTTGTTTTGTCTTGAGGTGAACAGTGTGTGGTGGACAAACATCATAGAAACACAACTGTGTCTCTCTTGACTGCACAGAGATCCAGGAATGACTCATAGATGAAGCTCATAAAAACCTCCAAGCAGCAGTTGTTGTGTTATTAGCTGTGCCCACAAATAGATGTAAGATGTTGTTGGCTGTTGGTCAAAACCCATTACATCACACAGCTGCTAATTTTAGCTCCTCACTTAAGGTCCTTTCTGAAAATAACAAAATCTATAATTTTATACTCCACTTCTCTCACTTCTTTGCTCTCCTGTAATCCACACTGAACAGATCTCACATCTCACACCTAACTAGAGACTTGTCTCCCAGAGGTTGCAGCACACACACACACACACACACACACACACACACACACACACACACACACACACACACACACACACACACACACACACACACACACACACACACACACACACACACACACACACACACACAAACACACACACACAAACACAAACACAAACACACACACAAACGCAAACACAGAGTCTAGCGGATCACCGTCGCCTGCCATCAGGTTGGTACCATGAGGATTCGCCGCAGGCTGAGCAAAACCTTTTCACTTCACTGCACTGTCACACTCCCACTGGAGGAGTAGTCTAAAAGCAGCAGCAACTGGAAGAAAAAGGAAGAAAAACGGTTTGTTCCTTTCTAAGATTTATTTAAGAGGTAAGCTTTGGTTTTTATACCTTCAGGTACTTTGACTGTAGCTGAGTGAGTTTGCTTTCATGTTCCGTGAAAATCCCATCTTGTAAGAAGAAGAAGAGTCTCAAGATCAAGCTGCTTCACATTTTTGCTGTCTGTCTGTTTTATTGTCTCTCTTCATTTCTGCTAGGGCCCTCTTCTCCATTTTTTTCTCCACCCCAGTACAGACAGTACCCACAGGGCAGATTGGACACCTGGTCCTATTCATTAGGACACACTGTCGCAAAACATTTTTAAACGGAAAACAAAAACAAGCGTTTCTGATTGGACCTGTTCTGGTGATCCTTCCCCGTTTTAGTCTGTTTTCTTCCATTTCATTAACACTGACCCTTTATTTGACCCTCAGGACAATATGACAGGACCTTTATACATTATGTTTAAGAACCATATCAATGTGGAATTGAACTGGTCATCCAAGACTACATTACACTTCAAAAAGGAAACCAAATGTTGAATTGGACAGGTCATCTGTTTGGCCATAGTCCGTAGAGGTTATTAAGTGAACTTTCATTTACATAACAGATGTCTAATATAAGTCTAATGTTAGCTTGGCGTGCGTGAGATGTGTTGTTAGGGCGACTTGGATGAGGATTTAGAATAGACAGTCTATTCTAAACCTCCAGCTCTTGTGAGTCAGTCATTGTGAGGCTAACAGTACATTTGCACCACTTCTTTACACATTCTTGGTATTATTGCCAGAATAAATGTGAATTGGATAATATACATCGCAAAGCTAGGACTGTGGTATTGTCTTTTCTTATTGAATTTTGCATGAGATGTTTATCATGGTGGCTCATCACCCAATCCTGCATTCTAACGACTGTGACCTTGTATTGAATATAATTCATTCATACAAGTAGGAAAATGTCCTCCAGGCCCTGCCTATAATCCTGGAGGCAAGGGATTGAACATAAGAAGAACGTCTCTGCTCGATAACACCTACAGAAGCCCTGTGAGCAGCTGTCTGATGAGAGGCTCTTTCAGTCAAGGTAAGAAAAGAGTCAAAGTGAGGCCATGCCATCAGATTCCCTTTGGCTGTCTTGATGTCTTTTTGTTTTGAAGAGGAGGAAGGTAGCCCAGAGGCCTTGTTTTTGAGCTCTCTTTGTACGTGCATGTGTGTTTATGTGCATGTGTGTGTGTACATGTCTGAGCAGCTGCAGGTTTATACCTGACTCACCCGTGGCTCACAGCAACATTACATCCCTGAACCAAACACAACCCCCATTCTCATCGACGGGGCTGTAGTGGAGCAGGTTGAGAGCTTCAAGTTCCTTGGTGTCCACATCAACAACAAACTAGAATGGTCCAAACACACCAAGACAGTCGTGAAGAGGGCACGACAAAGCCTATTTCCCCTCTGAGATCCTCAAAATGTTCTACAGATGCAACATCGAGATCATGGTTGCATCACTGCCTGGTACGGCAATTGCTCGGCCTCCGACCACAAGGCACTACAGAGGGTAGTGCGTACCGCCCAGTACATCACTGGGGCTAAGCTGCCTGCCGTCCAGGAAGGCCCTACAAATTGTCAAAGACCCCAGCCACCCCAGTCATAGATTGTTCTCTCTACTACCGCATGGCAAGCGGTACCTGTGTGCCAAGTCTAGGACCAAAAGGCTTCTCAACAGTTTTTACCCCCAAGTCTTAAGACTCCTGAACAGGTAATCAAATGCCTACCCGGACTATTTGCATTGTGTTCCCCCACCAACCCCTCTTTTTACACTGCTGCTACTATCTGTTTATCATATATGCATAGTCACTTTAACTGTACATTCATGTACATACTACCTCAATTAGCCCGACTAACCGGTGCCCCCGCACATTGGCTCACGGACTATCTGCATTGTGTCCTGCCACCCACCACCTGCCAACCCCTCTTTTACGCTACTGCTACTTTCTGTTCATCATATATGCATAGTCATTTTAACCATATCTACATGTACATACTACCTCAATCAGCCTGACTAACCGGTGTCTGTATGTAGCCTCACTACTTTTATAGCCTCGCTACTGTATATAGCCTGTCTTTTTACTGTTGTTTTATTTCTTTACTTGCCTATTGTTCACCTAAAACCTTGTTTTGCACTATTGGTTAGAGCCTGTAAGTAAGCATTTCACTGTAAGGTCTACCTACACCTGTTGTATTCGGCGCATGTGACAAATAAACTTTGATTTGATCAAAACATTGCATCATGGGTAATTCTGAGAGAACGCTGTGGTTACTGATGAGAATGAACACTTGAATGTGTATTATTGTGTGAGAACTAGATTAGTTTAATATCATAATCTGTGTCATCTATATAGCTCATTCTTACCATAAACCGTGTGCAAGTTAAAACTGTTCAGATTATATGAGTGAGATGAGTCCTGACAGTCCAGTGCAGTAAAGGGGGTGCCACACACATAGTGTGGGTGAAGTGAGATGAGTCCTGACAGTCCAGTGCAGTAAAGGGGGTGCCACACACATAGTGTGGGTGAAGTGAGATGAGTCCTGACAGTCCAGTGCAGTAAAGGGGGTGCCACACACATAGTGTGGGTGAAGTGAGATGAGTCCTGACAGTCCAGTGCAGTAAAGGGGTGCCACACACATAGTGTGGGTGAAGTGAGATGAGTCCTGACAGTCCAGTGCAGTAAATGGGGTGCCACACATAGTGTGGGTGAAGTGAGATGAGTCCTGACAGTCCAGTGCAGTAAATGGGGTGCCACACACATAGTGTGGGTGAAGTGAGATGAGTCCTGACAGTCCAGTGCAGTAAAGGGGGTGCCACACACATAGTGTGGGTGAAGTGAGATGAGTCCTGACAGTCCAGTGCAGTAAAGGGGGTGCCACACACATAGTGTGGGTGAAGTGAGATGAGTCCTGACAGTCCAGTGCAGTAAAGGGGGTGCCACACACATAGTGTGGGTGAAGTGAGATGAGTCCTGACAGTCCAGTGCAGTAAAGGGGGTGCCACACACATAGTGTGGGTGAAGTGAGATGAGTCCTGACAGTCCAGTGCAGTAAAGGGGGTGCCACACACATAGTGTGGGTGAAGTGAGATGTTGAAATGTTGCAGTTTCTGAAGTCCAATGTGATTACAGTATTACAGTGATAAAGAGAGGGGGTTTTAGCCTCCCTTCTCCAACCCAGCTCTGAGTGGACTAGACATATAGCCGACCCCCTGTGATCTCTCCACCCCCTCTCTTCTCCCTCCACCCCCTCACCCCCTTTCACCCCCCTCCTCCCTCCTGCGTACCATTTGAACTCAGCTCTCAGGAACATAAATTAGTTTTTAAGTCTTTAAGAGGAGCTTTTCCAATTAAAAAGAGCCCCACTCTGTCAGGCATACAAATGCTGCCCAGGCCAGCCTTGAATAGGGCAGACTACAGACATGAAGCCGCAGAGCAGAGAGCTATAGTGTGTGCGTGTGTGCAGAACCAGAGTGCTTAACTAGCAGAATCAAGCATGGTGTGACTAAGACACAGCATCAGGAGAAATAATAGCCTTAAACACTCAACTGAATCTGGTGGTTTCCCCAGCAACGATAGATAATGAGCAAAAAGAGGAATTGGCTCCAAGGGCTCTCTTAGCGGAGCTACAGTTTAATATGTATGTTTATAATGAGCATCGGTTATACAGGATGTGGCTAAAATATATGTAAAATGATACGAGCAGCAATTTCAGTGTAATGTTTCAAATTCCAAACACGGAAATGAATGAAGTGAATCCCTTGACCTGCCACTCTCTCTCTATTTTAAAGCTGTGCCCTGTTATGACGCTGGCTGTAGCCTTGAACTATACTTACTAAAGAGTTTCTTTGCAAAACACTATTTTTCAATTTTCTGAACTGTTGGTAAATTAGTTTTTATTGATTAAAGAACTTATGAAAGTGAAAAAACACACCAATCTCTATCTAATTATGCCATGGGGTTTTTCAATGACAGATATATATTTGTTTGAAACCTATCACTTGATGGTTTCATATCAGAGAGAAAAATAAAGTGTTTTTGCAAAACGCTATATATCCGCTCAGATAACTAGTACCTGCTACAGTAGGTTTTACACAGTCAAATGTAACAAATAACTACATTTTTTAAAGAACTGTACAAATGATACATTTGTAACATCAATATTTGTTTTTAAATGAATCAATACAGCAACGTAAGTCATTTAGCAGATGCTCTTATGCAGAGCGACTTGACTTTAAGAAAGCTAGGTGAGACAACCACATATCACAGTCAAATATACAGGATACAAACATTCCATTCTAGCTAAACAATGGATATATAGCAACAACAACAACAAAAACATTTTAATACACATCTAAAATCTACAAATTAAAAATCTGAGAACATAAATATTTGACATAAATATTTGACACATGATTATACCCATAAGCAATCATCTCTGATGAAAAAACACAAATGTGAAAAATTGGTGGATATAGCGTTTTGGAAATAAACTCTTCACTTACTCTATAGACATGGCAATGTCAATCGTTGCTTTATCTCCAGCTTTACTTTCATCCATCTTTCTTTCTCTCTCTCGCTATCTCTCTTCCTTTCTCTGCATACAGCCACGTTATCGTTATTCACTTTATGTTATTATCATTTTTTCTACTCTTCTATACCTTTTTCTCCCTGCATTGTTGAGAAGGGCCCGTAAATAAGCATTTCACTGTTAGTCAACACCTGTTGTTTATGAAGCATGTGACAAATAACATTTGATTTGATTTGTCTCTTTCTCTCTCTCTCTTTTTCTCCCTCGCTTTCTCTCTCTCATATATATACATATATATATATATATGTATATATATATACTTTCTCTCATATATATATATATATATATATATATATATATATATATACTTTCTCTCTCTCATATATATACATCTTCTTCCCTGTCCCTCTTTCTCTATCCCTCTCCCTCTCTCTCTCTTTCTTCTTTTCCTTCTCTCTCTCTCTCTCTCGCTTTCCCTCTACCCGCCTCTCTCTGAGCTCTCGTCAGTGTTGGATCTACAGTAACTCTGGCTCTAGAGATCTGCCACTGTCGCTGTGTGTAATCAGGGTGCAGCACATGGCTGGGAGCAGTGCACTGTGGGTAACTGATCTAACGATGGCTCGTGACGCTGACTGGAGTTGAGTCGGTCTGAGACCAGCAGCTCATTACAGATGCAACGTCACTCCCAGAAACACTTAAAAGACAGGGACATTTTGAAAAGGAGAAGGATGATGAGAAAATGACAGGGAGGATGAGGAAAGGAGAGGGAGGATGAGGAAAGGAGTGGGATGATGAGGAAAGGAGGGGAAGGATGAGGAAAGGAGGGGGAAGATGAGGATGAGGAAAGGAGAGGAAGGATGAGGAAAGGAGAGGGAAGATGAGGATGAGGAAAGGAGAGGGAGGATGAGGAAAGGAGAGTTAGGGTGAGGAAAGGAGAGGGAGGATGAGGAAAGGAGAGCTATGATGAGGAAAGGAGAGCGAGGATCAGAAAAGGAGAGGGAGGATGAGGAAAGGAGTGGGAGGCTGAGGAAAGGAGAGGGAGGATGGGGAAATTATAAGAGTTAGATATAGAGTCAGATCCTTAACATGGAGATTTTTCACATGTTTCAGACTGAGAGTAGAAGTTTGATAGTGGGAGAGAGTAACATGGCTCATAGTTCTCAGGGGATCAGTGGGATGATATGTGGAGCTGGCAGCAGTCCCTGGAGGAGAGGAGATCTAGTCAGTTGTGTGTGTCTTTCACATTTAACCCAACCCCTCTGAATCAGAGCAGTGCGGGGGGCTGCCTTAATCCGCTGTTGGGGGTTAACTGCATCGCTCAAGGGCAGAATGGTTACTGGCCCAACGCTTTTAACCACTAGGCTACCTGCCGATCCTGAGGGAGAGGAGAGGGTATTGAGGAGAGAGAAACAGGAAAGGGGATAGAGGAGAAGAGAGGAGTGGGGTGGATGGAGGAGAGGGTGATGGTGAAAAGAAGGGGAATAGAGGAGAGGAGAGGAGAGGAGAGGAGAGGAGAGGAGAGGAGAGGAGAGGGGAGAGGAGAGGAGAGGAGAGGAGAGGAGGGAGAGGAGAGGAGAGGAGAGGAGAGGAGAGGAGAGGAGAGGAGAGGAGAGGAGAGGAGAGGAGAGGAGAGGAGAGGGAGAGGAGAGGAGGATGTCAGAATGGGTGGATGGGGGATTGGGGGAGGACAAAATGCCAGCCCTGTTTACAAGCTCTCGATTATCACTCTGTTTCCGTAGTAACCCATCTCCAGGGACACCTGTCTATGCTGATACCTGGCGGCGATACCGTGGGGCACATAGTTAATAATGCAGCCCCGTGTCTGTGGACACTTACGTGACAGCGTGACACACACACACGCGCGCACACACACACACGCTATAAAACACACACCTGCATACAGAAACCCACACACACCACCAGCATGCTACACACAGCCACCACAGCACCAACAACAAATGACAGCAGCTCAGCCAGAACACAAAATGGACACACATACTACTTTATTTATAAATCTATGTTTTAAGTGGGCTATAGTCTGCTTCCACTGATTGGACTAAAGGATAGGATTTCTAACCAATCAGATCCAAGATGTTTCAATAAATGTTGTGGTATAATCTAGTAAAAGCTTGTCAAATGGTAATCCAATAGGAAGACCTAAAACCACACAGTGTGTGCTTTGCAGAGGTATTGAATAGGATAAAGGATGAGAATGGTCTAGTTTTGGGTCATCTCAGCAGCAGTAGAGCCTCTGGCCTTGGTATAAGAGGGGGGCACTGCTTGTCTCTGCCAGCTACCACACATGCCAACCATCTGCCAGAATAATGCCCACGCATACTCCACTTCCAAATTCCTGTCCCCGCATGTGGACAGATGCAGCGCCAAATCCCAAATCCACGACCCTCAGCCACAAAAAGAGCCTGAAATACAGAGAGAGGCAGACGGCCACAGCTTAGATAGAGGAGCTTCATCTGTGGGGTGGAGAAATTAAGTTCAAATGGGGTTCATTACAAAACCAAGACTGAAGAGGATGCCAATATCTGCTAAAGAAATATCGCTCACTCCCATATAGTAGCTCTCACTTCTATTGGAGGGTTGTCATAGTACTGGAATAAAATGTGTCTTATCCCAGGGTCTGTCCAGGGTCTGTCCAGGGTCTGTCCAGGGACTGTCCAGGGTCTGTCCAGGGTCTGTCCAGGGACTGTCCAGGGACTGTCCAGGGTCTGTCCAGGGTCTGTCCAGGGTCTGTCCAGGGACTGTCCAGGGACTGTCCAGGGACTGTCCAGGGTCTGTCCAGGGTCTGTCCAGGGACTGTCCAGGGTCTGTCCAGGGACTGTCCAGGGATTTTCAAGGGCCTGTCCAGGGTCTGTCCAGGGACTGTCCAGGGACTGTCCAGGGTCTGTCCAGGGACTGTCCAGGGACTGTCCAGGGCTGTGTCAGGAGTTCGCTGGCTTGCCAGGGCTGTTTAAGGGCTGACCCATTGTCCAACGTCAGATAGAGCTATGGTGACGCATGTCACGTTAGAATGACGCCATCTGTCGGAAGACATTGGCTGCTGACCCTGCTGGCCCGGTCTGTCCAGGGCTGTTCAGGTGTGTTCAGGGCTTGTCCAGCAGCCTGCTAGCTGGCCAGGGTCAGCTCCCCCCTCTCCGGCAGGCAGCAGCCATGTTCTCCGTCCCTTGCTGCAACTCAGGGAGATCACCCCGGAGATGCCATGGTGACGGCGTGATGGACAGGTCGATCAGGAGAAGGCGCTGAGCCGAGGGGACGGCCAAGAGAGCACAGAATAATTATTCTCTCAATCTCTCCACACTGTTCTCTCTCTCTCTCTCTCTCTCTCTCTCTCTCTCTCTCTCTCTCTCTCTCTCTGTCTCTCTCTCTCTCTCTCCTCCATTTTCTCAATCTTTCTCCATTCAACCGGTCTCTTTCTCTCTGTCTCGATACTGTTTCTATGTCTGGTTTCATTCTTTACATCTGGAAGAGTTTCTGCCAGTCTTTCAGTCTGCAATATGATGTATGTGGCTGTTTGAGTGATGGTTGAGTAATGTGATTCCACATGTGTTTGACTGCTGTTATTGAGAAGTATTCCCCATAGCCGGAAATGTAATGATAGCCTAGCTGCAAATCACAAAATGGCAACCCACCCAGTAGCACAGACGTGTCCATTTGAATTTGCCCTGGATCTATGTCTATCCTTCTTCATGGGGGAAATATTGGTATGATTACCGATGGTGTGGTTGCTAGGTTTCCATTACAGGAACACCAATTTAACCTCAAACCCCTGACTTAAACAAAACAGCGGCCAACTACATTCAAATCGTGGGGTTAGGTATCTGCCCTGACCCAAAGAGAGAGCTGGTTAAAAAGTAATGCCTCCCCTCTCCAACTCAAGACAGGGAGATACATAGTAGGATGTATGGTCATGCCTGGGTGTTTTGGGAATCTCCTCGAGATTAGCCTAGCCGCCTCAGAGTGAAACAGACAGAAGCTAAAGCAATTAGCAAGCAGGAGAAATTATGCTAATGAACCTGTAGGGCTTGTTAGGTCATTTTCATTATGCGTGTTAAGCCGTGACAGGGCAGGACTTCCTTCTCCAAAGGAAGATTAATTGTAGCATAAAGGAATGAAAAGGAATGAGGTGCAGAATTAAGCTTTACCATTCAGCATTGCAGCACACAAACAAATCTAGAAAAAAAGAAGGAGAAAAAAACATCCTGGGGTGAAAATGAAAATTTGTCAGTTTGATCATTATCCTCTTTGGCACTGGGGTTTGTTTCTGAGGTTTTACAGGCGACAGGAATCTTTTGTGAGTCACAGCCAAATAAGGCAGGCACCGAGATCAATTTAAGCCAAAATAACAAGGCTGTAGCCAAGCTAGGTGGGAGAGGACCACCTCTCTCTAATCTCTCAGAGTGCTCTGTTCTGCAGATCAAAGAGTAGGAGAGGAACAGGGATTAAATCACACAGAAAAGTCAAATCCAACGTGTTAAAATTTGTTTTAAAAACCTGGTGCCTGGACCAGGATTTGTCTACCTCTTCAACCCTTTTTGGTGGATATGACTTTGCCTGTTCTCCATTTACTCTCCATTCTTTCCAACATCGTTGTAGAAAAAAAAATCCATCCATACACAAACACACACACAAAGAAACACACAACATTTCCATAGTGTTTCAAACAATAAACTTTGAAAGCAGTGGGCCCAAAACAAAGAGCTGTATAAAAATAGCTGTGTCTTTGTATTGCTCTGGGTGTAATCTGTCACGATCGCCAGTCCATAAGTTACATCAGCGGTTCAGTACTTAAGGACACAAGACTGTAAATACAGCTCACAAATGAAGCCGTTAATCAAACGTTTACGGAACCTTTCGCCATGTCAATATGCATTAGCTGCTCACTGATTGCCATTTGTCTAATGAATCAATCCCCGCCTTGAAACTGCGCCATTAACCTGTTACTCCTACCCCCTACTTTTTCGAACATTCTGTTAAAAATCGCGCAACATTTCAGCGCCCTGCTGCTCATGCCAGGAATATAGTATATGCATATGATTAGTATGTGTGGATAGAAAACACTCAGACGTTTATAAAACTGGTTAAATCACGGCTGTGACTATAACAGAACGTGTGTTTCATCGAAAAGTGCAGGAAAATCTGATCACTGAAAATGGAAAAATATATCCATGCGCGACTTGAACCCATTGATAAAGGTGAACCACATTTAATGGGTCTGAGGTTGCAATACCTACAGCTTCCACACGTTGTCTAGAGTCTTGTCATTTGCCTACTATTTGTTTCTTGGTCAAACAGATGTAAGGCAGCGCATTTCTTCCGGTCTCCGACCGGATATTTTGGTTGGGATTTACCCGGACATTATTTCCAGACGGACAGCTAAAGAATATACTTTGCCTCGTGATCAATTTGATCGCTTATTAACGTTTACTAATACCTAAAGTTGCATTACAAAAGTATTTCGAAGTGTTTTGTGAAAGTTTATCGTCAACTTTTTTCATTTAAAAAAATGACGTTACGTTATAAGACGCAATTTTTTTCCGTTTATCACACAGTCTTCATAGATCGATATCTAGGCTATATATGGACCGATTTAATCGGAAAAAAAGACCCAATAGTGATTATGGGACATCTAGGAGTGCCAACAAAGAAGATGGTCAAAGGTAATGAATGTTTTATATTTTATTTGTGCGGTTTGTGAGCGGGGTTTGTGAGCGGGGATCCCGCTCCCTGATGAGCGGGGTCACAGCACAGTACCTCCCCTGGAATTAATCTTCTGATGCCTCTGATCCAAAAACAACAGTCTTATGAAGTAATACTCATCCAGCCTTATAGACCACATAAGGAACAGATGGGAACACAAACAGCTGATAGTCTATTGATCTGAGAGAGCTAATTTATGTAAATGCGTGTGGAGGGCGAAGAACCAAGTCAGTTGATTCCTTAAGTTTCAATTGACTATGTGTCAGAGAAATACATCAACTGCCCCCAGTCTATGGGAGGCCTCCAGAGAGAAGCACCACCAACTGACCCACTAATCCAACAGAAGACTGTTACAAAGAGGCAAACCGGTCTAAGATACAGTACAACCCTGGAACTAACTCCTCAGCAAGGTTCCTTGAACCTTAAAGGAAGCTCTCTATCTTCCAGTGGCAAGCCACAGCTATCAACCCCCAGCCAGCATCCGCTTCCCTCCAACTGGAATATGACACTTTTAGCACCTTAACTTCTTCGAGATAGGGGGCGCTCTTTTAATTTTGGATAAAAAACGTTCCCGTTTTAAACAAGATATTTTGTCACGAAAAGATGTTTGACTATGCATGTAATTGACAGCTTTGGAAAGAAAAAACTCTGACGTTTCCAAAACTGCAAAGATATTATCTGTGAGTGCCCCAGAACTAATGCTACAGGCGAAACCAAGATGAAGTTTCATACAGGAAATGCCCCAGATTCTGAAGGCGCTGTGTTCCAATGTCTCCTTATATGGCTGTGAATGCGCCAGGAATGAGCCTGCCATTTGTGTCGTTTCTCCAAGGTGTCTGCAGCATTGTGACGTATTTGTAGGCATATCATTGGAAGATTGACCATAAGAGACTACATTTACCAGGTGTCCGCCCGGTGTCCTGTGTCAAAATTATTGCGTAATCTTTAGGTCCATGCGCCGTTCCATTTCTTCAGAAGAGAAAGTCAACTGCCACGATGGATTTATCGTCGATAGATATTTGAAAAACACCTTGAGGATTGATTCTAAACATCGGTTTGCCATGTTTCTGTTGATATTATGGAGTTAATTTGGAAAAAAAGTTTTAATGACATGATTTTCGTTTTTTTTCAACACAAATAATATTTTTGTAAAAACTGAACATTTGCTATCTAACTGAGAGTCTCCTCATTGAAAACATCTGAAGTTCTTCAAAGGTAAATGATTTTATTTGAATGCTTTTCTGGTTTTTGTGAAAATGTTGCATGCTGAATGTCAGGCATAATCCTATGCTAGGCTATCAATACTGTTACACAAATGCTTGTTTTGCTATGGTTGAGAAGCATATTTTTGAAAATCTGAGATGACAGTGTTGTTAACAAAAGGCTAAGCTTGAGAGCAAATAGATTTATTTCATTTGAGCTTGCGGATAGATTTTATTTGAATGCTTTTCTGGTTTTTCTGAAAATGTGAAAATGTTGCGCTAAATGCTACGCTAGCTATCAATACTGTTACACAAATGCTTGTTTTGCTATGGTTGAGAAGCATATTTTGAAAATCTGAGATGACAGTGTTGTTAACAAAAGGCTAAGCTTGAGAGCTAGCATATTGATTTCATTTCATTTGCGATTTTCATGAATAGTTAACATTGCGTTATGGTAATGAGCTTGAGGCTGTAGTCACGATCCCGGATCTGGGATGGCTCGACGCAAGAAGTTAACAGTTGTGTTGGAATGAATCTGGAACCCTAATTCCAGTCATCTCTCTCCCTTTCTCTCCATCTCTCTCATGCTCGCTCTCTCGCCCTCCCTGTCCTCCCTCTCTCCTTGTCTCTGGTAAGTTCATATTTTGGCAGTGCTCCCAGGTAAGAGAGAGTAGCGGTGTAGTAGGACTGCTGCAGAACAGTCATTACTGGTTGTGTGCTGTTGTCAGAGAGGGGTTGGATCCATGCAACAGGAGCCACGTTATCACACAGGGCTCAGAGCCCAGGGACCCAGGAGGTCGTGTGTTTCAGTCCTCTGGGACAGGTCGGATGCTCACAGGAAGGCGATGCTCACAGCATGGCTGTTTCACTAACGGCTAATGCATTAGCAACAGTCACACACGGAGAAAGCATAGTCTACGTCCAAACACCATTCCTGCCTTACTCCATCAAATGTCTAATGTGATATTTAAAATATCTAGGAAACAATCTAATGGTGGAATGGATTTCTCTGCCACACAGCAGTAACACGTCCAGCATAAGCCTCTATTCCATAGTAATAATATTCGTAACTTTGCAGAAGAGCAGAGCAACAAAGAGTTATAGACATATAGCCCAATCATAGTAGCTTCTGCGTCCGAAATGGACTAAAAGCTATAGGGAATAGGGGTTAGTAATAGGGGGCTATTTCCGATTGGCCCCATACAGTAGCTGTAGTGATGACTCACCGTCATGAAGCCGTCCAGTAGGCCAGAGTCAGGTTTGGGCGGGGCCTGCAGGCGTTCCATGGACCACTTCTCTATGATGGAGGCCACTTGGCTGTTCTCCGTATTCAGGATCCTAAAGCCAGTCATGTTCACCCCACTGTAACGGTAGGCCTCCACGTCCAGCGCAAACAGGTCCTGACAGGGAAGAGTTAAGAGTCAGGAAAGTAGGAAAAGAACATACTTATATATAATATGCTAAAGAGGGGTTATAACTGTGTTGTAAACTAAGCTAAACAAAGCCATTTTTTCCAGTAGGAGCAAAAAGGATTAAGTATAGACTAACAATTAAATAGGAATGCTGATTGTGAATATGCAAGGACATGGTAGCAATGTGAGTTAATGTGTGGTGTCTGAGTGCTGTCCTCTGCTGGAGCCAACACTGGAGTATAAAGTCCAATCTGGCAGAAAATGGCTGCCATATGTGTTCATCGATGTGGATGGGTTGTTCACTCTGGTGGGAGAATTAAGCTCTCAGCACTGCGTCCCCTCTCTGCCAAACTCAACATTGGAACATGTTAGAACGTCCTCCTGTCTGTTCCGTCTCCTCAGTCCCTCCCCAACTCCTCATCTTCAATCATTTTCACTTTTCTCATTTCATACATCCTGCAAATGACTTCGCCAGACTTAATTGCGTTCATTGTGATACACTGAATGGCTTCTATAAAGAGAATGTGGACATTTAGATCTTTCATTTTAAAAAGTAATGGAAGGATGTATTTTTTTCTTGATGAAAAGCTCTGGCAGAGAAGAAAACGGAAGGTTTTAGTTCAAAGGATTTTAATATTCTGGCTGGGGGAGGGGGGGTAGGAGTGTTTTGATCTTAACTCTAGCTACTGTTTGATGAATGTGATATGGCATTAACAGGAGTAAGACTTGAATAATGTTTCTGACCTGACAACGGGACAGGGAGTGAATATGAGAGAGAGGGAGTCAGGGATAATGTAGAGGGTGTGTGTGTGTGTGTGTGTGTGTGTGTGTGTGTGTGTGTGTGTGTGTGTGTGTGTGTGTGTGTGTGTGTGTGTGTGTGTGTGTGTGTGTGTGTGTGTGTGTGTGTGTGTGTGTGTGTGTGTGATAATCTCTGCAGAAAGAGAGAAATAGAGCAGCCCTCCGAAGTAGGCCAAGGGCCATGTCAGTTACACAACCATGGGGTGTCAGAACAGAACAGATATCTGACCCCCCCCCACCACCCCCTCTCTCTCTTCTCTCTCTCTCTCTCTCTCTCTCTCTCTCTCTCTCTCTCTCTCTCTCTCTCTCTCTCTCTCTCTCTCTCTCTCTCTCTCTCTCTCCCGCTCTCTCTCTCTCTCTCTCTCTCTCCCGCTCTCTCTATCTCTTTCTCTCTCTCTCTTGCTCAGTCTCTATCTCTCTCTCTGTCACATTTCCCTGTTCTCCTCTAGGGAAAAGTAGGGAGGCTGTCATTCACGTTCACATTCAATGTTCTTGTTGCCCTCAATCATCACAGCACATGAGCTAGGTCAGTCTGATAGCACTTTCTTTCTCACACCTAAGACATAAAAGAGATTGTTGCTTTACTTTTGATGCATGAACATTTCACATTTCAGGACTTTTGATTGGCTGTTAGTCAGTTTGTGGGAAAACAAGAAGATTGAAGAGTGTCTCTGTTTTGCTCACACCTTCACTGTGTCAGAAGTTTCCAGATGGATACAGAAGTTAGACAAGCAAAATGATGGGGAAGCATCTCGGCAGGCAGTGAAACATGTGGCTGCACTTTACTTACCAGTGTGGTGAAGATGTAGTGATAGTACTCTGTCATCATCCCCATAGCAAGAGCCTGGAGAGAAAGAGGGGGGCGGGACATTTGTGAATACTGAATGTGTGAACCTACAGTTTACATTTTGCAGTGTGTGTGTGTGTGTGTGTGTATGTTACAGAGTTATGTGTATTTCTGCGTATAAAATATACGCCTATATAATATATAAACCTCACATCCACTCTCTAAGCCTGCTGTAACCATCTCCTCCTCCCTCCATCCCTCCATCCCTGCATATCTCCCTCCCCTCTATCCATCCATCCAACCATCCATTTGCCCTTCAACAGTGAGGGCTCACATCACTCACTAATGATGGCAATTCAGCAGACCTAAAGGCCAGGATACACCCTCATCAGGGATAGAGAGGTAATGCTGTGAGTGAGGAGGATGATTCTACTACTAATATACTGTAAGCTGATCCCTATCAGAAGTGAGAAAAGAGAAAATAGTTGGAGCTCTATCTCTCTCTTTCTCTCTCTCTCTCTCCCCCTCTCTCACACACACACTCACTCTCTCTGTCTCTCTCTCTCTTTCTCTCCCTCTGTCTCTCTCTCTCTTTCTCTCCCTCTCTCCCTCTCTCACTCTCTGTCTCTCCCTCTCTCTCTCCCTCTCTCTCCCTCTCTCTCTCCCTCTCTCTCTCTGTCTCTCTCTCCCTCTCTCTCTGTCTCTCTCTCTCTCTCTATGTCCCTCTTTTTCTGTCTCTCTCTCGCTCATTCCCTCACTCTATCTCCGTCTCTCTCTCTGTCTCTCTCTCTTTCTTTCCCTCACTCTCTCTCTCTTTCCCTCACTTTCACTCTCTCTCTCTCTCTCTCTCTCTCTATCTCTCTTTACCTCTATCTCTATCTCTGTCTCTCTCTCTGTCTCTCTCTTTCCCTCACTCTCTCTCTATCTCTCTCTCTTTCCCTCACTCTATCTCTCTTTATCTCTGTCTCTATCTCTGTCTCTCTCTCTGCCTCTCTTTCCCTCACTCTATCTGAATTTAGATGATATAACCGCAGACAGACAGATGACTGTGGTCATTACCTTGGTCTGATCAGTGGTGGCCATGTTTTGCTAACAGAATTACAGACTCCTCACCTCTATGTCGCTATATCACCTGTTGTGAGGATATTATGTCTTATAGGGGAACATCTCAAGAAGTCCCTGTTATGGCAGCATTAAATCGTGGGTCTACTCTGTGTGTGTCTGTTAGGGCCTTTGGCTGAGTGCCCACCCTATTTAAGCTCTATAAATGTGGCTTGGTCTCCTAGGCAGCTGCGACTGGTGAGTCGTGCTGCAGTTATCTGACAGCTTCGCTAAACCATTAGGAATCACAGATGATGATTGTGTAGGGAAATGGAGAGTGATTAAATGGGAAAGGGTCAGGCCAGTAATTGCTGCCGGTGTCAGGTGGGTACGGTAAGTATCCAGGTGGGTTGAACATACTCTAATCTACTCACCAATAATGCAGCTACCATTACCCCTGGCCAATGAGATTACACAGACAATAAGGGTGCAGAATGTAAATGATTGTATTTCCTGTTCCAATCAGATCACAACATTAAAATGTTCGTCTTCATTAGGTGGACCTGATGGAATTATCTGTTTCTTAGTCAATCAGATATCTTCAAACCTATTATACACTGTACTTTATCCGTGGACACCACAGAGGGATTGGGGAAATCTGCAGTAATTACAAACTCGTCGTTTAGGGATCAGAAGAAAAGGGATCTTTTAGCACCTGCATATCATAAGCATTTAGCCACCTGCATATCATAAGCATTTAGCCACCTGCATATCATAAGCATTTAGCACCTGCATATCATAAGCATTTAGCCACCTGCATATCATAAGCATTTAGCCACCTGCATATCATAAGCATTTAGCCACCTGCATATCATAAGCATTTAGCCACCTGCATATCATAAGCATTTAGCCACCTGCATATGAACTCTAGAGGAAGGCCTACAGAGGTTAGCATGAACATGTTTATGCTGGATATTTAGCATGCAGACAGTCCCACAATGGCACTATGAACGCCAGTTAAACCACCACCGGTTGTTTCTTTACGGTAGAAGATTGATCTGCGTCTCTAAAGAGTACCATGACTGTTGTCTCAGAGTGAAATGAGGAGAGGAATCACTGAGTCAGTCGGGTGTCTTGTAATGAGGATATCATAGAAAAGTCCTTCATTACCCCCCACCCATTACCAGGGAGTAGCTCACATGCCACTAGCTAATGATAGGTGTCCTTGACCTTCATAACCAATCACCAGCTACCACACTGATTAAAAAAGCCAAGCGGGAGAGAGTGAGGGACAAAGAATGAGTGCCAGGGTGAGTCATGTTATCTTTAATATTTTATACATCCTGGAAGCAGGAGGAGGAATATGAATGTTTTTAATTAATTGAGTCAGTATAAAACATCCTCTCTTTCTGTTTCAGGTGGAGCTGAGATCTTGCATGATTAAAATGATCTAAGAGAACATTCCTTCTTTCAAGGAAATGTACAAAAAATAATAATATTTTGCACCCAGTTTGACAAAACGTGTCTGAATTGACTGGGAATTGTGACTCCTCACTCACACAGACACAGACACATATCACTTCCCCTCCTCACACACACCTGTTTTAGGATGCCGGCAGCCATTTCGTGTCCACAGTCGAAGATGACGTGGAACTCCTTCCCTCTCTTCATCTCCTTGAGGAGAGGCTTGGAGTCCTTGGTGTCCGCTGGCAACTGGCGGATCTTCAAGCGGATGTTGTAGCGAGATGGAGCCTTTATGAGCTCCTGTAACCGAATAAGACCTTCAGAGGAAACACAGAGGCAAAAAAGAAGTCAGTATGTGTGACAGGGAATGAAGCAATGTACAATACATATACCATTTTGAATAGGGAAAGGGGGATACGTAGTCAGTAGTCCAAATGTGTCTTCCATATTTCACCCAACCCCTCTGAGTGAGTGAGAGAGGTGAGGGGGGCTGCCTTAGTCAACATCCACATCATCAGCACCTGGGAAACAGTGGGTTAACTGCCTTGCTCAGGAGCAGAATGACAGATTTTGACCTCAGTTCGGGGATACGATCCAGAAACCTTTCGGTTACTGGCCCAACGCGCTAACCACTAGGCTACGAGCCACCCCAAATACGTCATGTTAATTCCGTTTCTGTTGCAAACAGTGCAGGCTCCCCATTTTCCAAAGATAAACTACAAATATGTATCTCTGGTAATTGATGTTTTACTCTGTATTCATTTGACTCCCTTGGTTTTAATTAGTAGTAGATAAGGAAGCTCTATGAATAGATGTCTAATGTCATTCCAATTTTAATGAAATCCATCCATCTGTCAACTTGTCTCCCATCTCCTCCCTCCTCCCTCCTCCCTCCTCCCTCCTCCCCTCCCTCCTCCCTCCTCCCTCCTCCTCTCTCCTCATCCTCCTCCTCCCTACTCCTTCCCCTTCCCCCTTCCTCCTCCCCCCTCCTCCTCCTCCTCCTCCTCCTCCTCCTCCTCCTCCCCCCTCCTCCTCCTCCTCTCCCGCTTTCTTTCTCTCCCTTCTTTGCACTATTGCACATTTCATTTCTTCATATTTGTCTGTATCCCTCCTGTTCTACCTCCACCATCTATGTTTCTCTCAAAGCTCTGTTTTGTCTGGCGCCACACTGTATCTTACCAGAGCCAGTACCACAGACCTTGATACTAGAAGAAAAAGGATCACCACAGTATGAATTCCCCTTTGAAAGGGGGAGTGATGAATGCCTTTTATCATTCATCACTGATACATTGAATTCACGCCCATTATCGATCCGTCTACAGTACTTCCTCTATATTCATTTATCACCACTGCTAAATTATTTCCATCGCTGCAAAAACTATGATTTACAAGATGTATATATTTCTGCAGATACATGCTTTTAAATGGATAGTCGTTGGCTCAATGACTGGAAGTCAATGGGAACAGCTAGCAAGTCATTGCGCCAACATCTCAATTCCTACATAGAGATATAGGACAGAGAGCCACTATGGCTGAAGAATTCTTACAAGTGTTTCCAGTCATCTGTAAGTGCAATCAATAATCTTTTCCCTGGTTCAGTACTGTATAGACCTGCCACAGTAACAGTCACAGTCACAACCATGTAGTTGTTATTCTCTGCCGCCTGCAGCCATACAGGCAGTCCCCAGCTGGTTGGCCCATGGCATTATTTGTTTACTTCCTGTTTCTACTTGAGCGCACAGCACCATGGGACACCAGCGCAGCTCAGCTCACAGCTTGTTGTTGAGTGTTGAGCAGCAGCCAGTTCCCAAGCCTTCATTAAATCACAACAACACTCTGTCGCACACTGATGATGATGCCCCACGGTGGCGCCCACTCGCACGCTGATGATGCGTCATTGCCCGTGACAAAGTGGACACAGTAGACACAATGGAGGGCTGAGGACCTCGCTCACTATGGGTCACTATTAACTTAATTCATACACTGCAGAATACACATACGATGAGCCAGAGAGAGGAAGCAGTCTAGCTATCGCTACAGGCTATGGCTATGACTGAAATAGGCTACCTATTCCTAGTGCACCGATAGTGCATGCCCTGGTCAAAAGTAGTGCACTACAAAAGGAATATGGTGCTATTTCAGACGCAGCCTAAGAAGAAGACCAGCTGGCCTTCTCAATTTGAACAGACACCCTTAGTTAGACTTCATTGCACATCAGCTTGTTTCAAAATGTTCATTACCTGACCATCGCAGTTAGTTTAAATAGCTGCTTTGTTGGTGGCCACAAAGGCCCATGGTGATCACAGTGAATGTTAAGCAGATGGAGGCGCTTGTGAAAATCGGTTGTTCTTAAATCAATTAAAGAGTTATGATCGTTTGTTTCGATCCCAATCTATAATTCTGCTGAATTTTGGAATTCATGCAAAAGTGAACAGGCGGTGTGTGTGTGTGTGTGTGTGTGTGTGTGTGTGTGTGTGTGTGTGTGTGTGTGTGTGTGTGTGTGTGTGTGTGTGTGTGTGTGTGTGTGTGTGTGTGTGTGTGTGTGTGTGTGTGTGTGTGTGTGTGTGTGGTCCAATCTGGCTGGGGTGCTTAGTGTTGCAAGAGCTTTCCACTACAGGAGCAGCACTCAGTGTTTTGCGGTTAGTTAGTTAACATTGATAAAACCACCCTGATACCTCTGACTGCTGCATTCACTCATCATAAACAACATGTCAGAGTACCTCATTCTCACACACTTTCCATCTCTCCTTCCCCTGCTCACTCTCCATCTTTCTCCATCACTCACTCTCTTCCTCTTTCTCTCTCAATCTCTCTCTTCCTCTCCCCCCTCACAATCTCTCTCTCTCCTCTCCCCCTGTCCATCTCTTCTGCTGTCTCCCGTGCTATTCTACCTGGCTGATTCACCCCTCTTCACCACCCCGACACTCTGCCTGAGACCACAGCAATCCGGAGAGAGGGAGAGGGAAGTGGTGATCTGTATTGACTGTGTCTAATGCCTTGTGACTGCCTGCTCCAGGATCCATATTTAACTCTGCATGAATATTTCATCCACTCAAAGCGTTTATTAGGGGCCGTCTGGGAGTCTCCTGAGCGTAAAACAGAACAGCCCTGTGATAAATATCCTGTGAGGCGAAGACGCACCAGCAGCAACCCTCTCCTCAAGTATTCCGCTCCAAACTTCCTCAAAGAACCGCTCATAGGGTGAGTTTCCACTGCAGATCATCCATCAGAGGTAGAGATGTAGCAGGGTGCATCTCAGTAGTCTAGTTTCCTGACCTTGTCTCCTTTCCTTTGTCTGCACCAATGTTGAACTACATATAGCGTGTATCTCAATAGTCTAATCGTCTCGTTTCCTGACCTTGTCTCCTTTCCTTTGTCTGCACCAATGTTGAACTACATATAGCGTGTATCTCAATAGTCTAATGGTCTCGTTTCCTGTCCTTGTCCCCTTCCCTTTGTCTGCACCAATGTTAAACTACATATAGCGTGTATCTCAATAGTCTAATGGTCTCGTTTCCTGTCCTTGTCTCCTTCCCTTTGTCTGCACCAATGTTGAACTACATATAGCGTGTATCTCAATAGTCTAATGGTCTCGTTTCCTGTCCTTGTCCCCTTCCCTTTGTCTGCACCAATGTTGAACTACATATAGCGTGTATCTCAATAGTCTAATGGTCTCGTTTCCTGTCCTTGTCCCCTTCCCTTTGTCTGCACCAATGTTGAACTACATATAGCGTGTATCTCAATAGTCTAATGGTCTCGTTTCCTGTCCTTGTCTCCTTCCCTTTGTCTGCACCAATGTTGAACTACATATAGCGTGTATCTCAATAGTCTAATGGTCTCGTTTCCTGTCCTTGTCTCCTTCCCTTTGCTCTAATGTTGAAATACCTTTCTCAGTTGTCTAAAATTCCATCCTCTCCTCGCCTGTTTTCAGAAGCCACTTTAGCCTATTGTGTGATTCGCCTGGAGGTCTATCTATGGCACAGTGAGTGTTGCATGAATAGAAGCGGGAGGCTGACAGGAGTGAGTGGAGTAACGGCTGTATGAGTCACGCGTCTCCCCAACAATCTGCGGGTCAAGGTTAATGTAACCCTCTCTGCATCGCCAGCCGTATTTATGTTCCATTAAACGTGTTGAACAAATTGAAAAAAGATTCAAACGTGTTTCCAGTCAAAGGTTTTAATTGCCGTTCAGGAATGTGGAAGGATGGAAGGAAATAATTCCCCTTTGTGGGAATTACACACATCCATGTGTCTCCTCTCTGCTCATAAAGTGTGGACCACTTTACTCTATGTATTGAGCTTACAACTGTCATTTTAACTGTCGTTACAACTGTCATTACAACTGTCATTATAACCAAGGCCTTATGGAGTTTTCCCTCAGGGAACACCTGAGGGAAAATTGCTCTCTCAGTAATGCCTGTACTAAAACCACATTCTTTGCGCTGTGCTTCACTAGATGTGCGACAGACGCAACAGACACTACACCAGAAGTGTGCTGCTAGCTGATGCTTTCTTCTGTAGTTTGAAGATGGGCGGCCATGTTGTAAGAACACAATGTGGACTCATTAAAGTTAGTTCCCTGGAACATCTGGTCGTCTGTTGCTATGCATGGCGTAGTCGGCACAAGAACATCTTGTCGGAGTTCCAAACAGCTGGTGGACTTTAATTAACATTGCATGTCACCAACAACACTGACGTGACAGGTTCAATAAAACAATCTTAAAAGTACTGTTTTGTCTATTTCTATTTCAAAATGGTTCCTGTTCACTGTAAAAACATCCCATATTAGCAAGATATCCATTTAACTACAGAACCATCAGAGTACTTTGACCCTACTATGAAACATACAGCACTTGATTAAACCTATTAAACCTATCCAGACCAATAGAATTCAATAGACAGTAACAGAGAAGCAAAAAGTACAACCAAAGCAATTAAAATCACGTAGAAAATCCAAATGATCACAGCAAGCTACATCATCACAGCAGTACCTATTAACCCGACGCAGCCAAAGCTGAATTATCATGGCACTTAGTAGAACTACAGCTAGCGGGCTTCTCTAAACAATCTGCAGCGTGGTAGTGGAGCGTTTGATGGGAATGGTGCGGCTGGTGTGTGTTTTCACTCACACACATCAAATTGAAACAGATTACTGAAGGGGTCCTGGGACTCTAGAGCCAATCACTTCCACTCAACTTGACTCACTCCCAAGTACACTTAAATGTCTCTCAGCCTAAGCAAACACACACACACACACACACACACACACACACACACACACACACACACACACACACACACACACACACACACACACACACACACACACACACACACACACACACACACACACACACACACACACACACACACAGCACACAAACACACAGATGGACGCACACTTGGACGTACGTGCACACACACACACAAACACAAGGAGACACACTCAAAACACACAAATAAATAGACTAGCAAATCAGAAATGCCTTTTCTTCAAATGCCAAATCGTTCTGCCAAAAATAGAGTGAAATAAAACAACCTCTTTTTGATTACAACAAGGCAATCAGCCACTCCTCTGTAAACATTTTGCTCCACTGGGGTTTAGGCCGACCTTTCAACTAATGCAATTTAAAAAAATGTCAGGCAGATATGGGTCTAAACCTCTCCCATAACAGAATTACACCCATTTGACACACAGTAAATGACCTTTTCCTCAGAAGAGTCATGCGGTGTACATTTCAATTATGTTTTTTGTTGTGTTGTTTTTAAATATATATATTTATTCTGTTCTGTCATAAAATGCAACCATAGGAATTCTCGAAGGGATCCTTGCTGACAGCTATATAGAGGAAAACAGAGTGACTATACAGTGGTGTTGAATGGAGCAGCTGGTCGTTGGGTCGTTAAACCTCTCTTTGCTTTTAAGGACCCCCTCCTCTAGTCTACCACCTCTACGGTTGGTCGGTTGCAGTCGGATGATGTTGTCATGGAAACCGGGCCATAAACATAGAGCCAGGGTGATTAAACTGTCACTCTCTCCCTCCCGCCATCAATGCAGGAAGGGGGGCTGGGACTGGGGGGAATATTTGTAGGAGTAACCCCTCTAACCCTGCACCATAGGTCATCCCAGCGTCTCCATCTCTCCCTCACTACCCAATACAACTCCAGTGTAACATGACTCCCATAACGTTGTGATGTGTGGCTTGGAATACTACCACCACAACACAGTGTAGATGCCATTGCCTTTGTACCATTACAAAGTTGAGCTGTTAGAAGAGGGTCATTATACGTATTGATTTACTTGTATGCTCTCTGGTTCGAGGAGAAACAGCCCAATGAGAAAGCTGTTTCCTGTTCCACTCTGAGGCAACAGCAGGAGGGCAATGGGGCTGTGAAGAAGTCCCTCCTGAGAGAATTACATGGCATTATAGGGGTTCTGGTACACTGACTTATCCAATATGTTGGACAATATGTTTTCACACACATAAACACAGGCAACGTAAAGCAGACCTACACATTTCCCTGTTTCATACACGATTACCCGAACCATTCCTAACATCCCATTCAGGTCTCTTTCCTTCTCATCCTCATATCTTCAACCATTAGCTGTAACGGCTTTCCTCTTCCTCTTCTGAGGAGGAGTAGCAAGGATCGGACCAACACGCAGCGTGGTAAGTGTCCATGATACTTTACTAATCACTGAACACGACAAAATACAAAAATAACAAAGTGAATGAAAATGGAAACCGAAACAGTCCTGAATGGTGACACAAACAACAAAACAGGAAACAATCACAATGATTCTCAATTCTCAATCAGAGACAACTAACGACACCTGCCTCTGATTGAGAACCATACCAGGCCAAACACAAAACACAACATAGAAAAACTAACATAGACAACCCACCCCAACTCACGCCCTGACCAACCTAAAACAAAGACATAACAAAAGAACTAAGGTCAGAACGTGACATTAGCTCGATGAGCACATGCATTTATTCACTATCTATTGGCTCACCCCGTGTCAACCTGCTACGTCCACTAGCACCTTCATTAACAGGGTGTTAGGGATCAGCCAGAATCAATGCTTCCCCAACGCTGCCTATCTCACACTGAGACCTACTGAACAAGGGCTGTATAGGGAACCTGCAGGGCACACATGTCGTGGGGTAATAATAGTATTATATATACCTCACATGCAACTTGTAATAAGACTATGCAATTAGCCTATTAAAATGTATATCTGACTCCATAAAGATAATTCAAATATACAAGCAAGCATTAGGCAATAAGTTGACGTTGACTAGCAAGAATTGCTCTGAGATTTGTCTATATCAAGGACAGATATTTAATTAGCATTGTACAATGAATGGATTCGCATACAGTACAATGCATAAAGCTTAAGCTACAAGGCGATACTGACATTAAGGAAGCATACTTCTAGGAATATACACTACCGTTTAAAAGTTAAGGGGTTGCTTAGAAATGTCCTTGTTTTTTAAAGAAAAGCACATTTTTTGTCCATTGAAATAACATCAAATTGATCAGAAATACAGTGTAGACATTGTTAATGTTGTAAATGACTATTGTAGCTGGAAACGGCTGATTTTTAATGGAATATCTACATAGGTATACAGTACAGTGGCTCAGTATCAGCAACCAAGTTTATAATTTTAAAAGGCTAATTGATCATTAGAAAACCCTTTTGCAGTTATGTTAGCACAGCTGAAAACTGTCGTTCTGATTAAAGACTTGTTGAGTATCTGGAGCATCAGCATTTGTGGGTTTGATTACAGGCTCAAAATGGCCAGAAACAAAGACATTTATTCTGAAACTAGTCAGTCTATTATTGTTCAGAGAAATGAAGGCTATTCAATGCGAAACATTTCCAAGAAATGTCTCGTACAATGCTGTGTAGTACTCCCTTCACAGAACAGCGCAAAATGGCTCTAACCAGAATAGAAAGAGGAGTGAGAGGCCCCGGTGCACAACTGAGCAAAAGGACTAGTACATTAGAGTGTCTAGTTTGAGAAACAGACGCCTCACAAGTCCTCAACTGGCAGCTTCATTAAATAGTACCCGCAAAACACCAGTCTCAATGTCAACAGTGAAGAGGCGACTCCGGGATGCTGGCCTTCTAGGCAGAGTTGTAAAGAAAAAGCCATATCTCAGACTGCCCAAAAAAAAGAAAAGATTAAAATGGCCAAAAGAACACAGACACTGGACAGAGGAACTCTGGGCTGTCTGTCTCTACCCTAAGCGTTGATTCATCATGCAGAGGCTGTAGAGAAGTCATATTTAGACATTGCATATTCATTTCAATGCAATGCCTTTCTCAATAAAATATGAATTATTAGCTACAGGATGAACATATTGAAACCTTTTTGGACACTTCCCTGGTTTCTGTTTTGTTTTGCTTGGTTGGTTGTAGTTTTTTGGGAAATAGATTTAAACTGAATCAAATTGAAAGCAAAATGGTTTAAGTGATAAAATACTGGCCAATGGAGCCCCAGTGTGTTTCTGAGAGCATGTGAAGACCTGGCAGTGTTGTCCTGAGCCTGAATACACACACGGAAGCACACACACACACACACACACACAGACATCCTGTCCTGAGGCTGGCTCCCTCCCTGACCCCTGGCATATGGCACATGTACCCTGCCCGCTGAGACGTTTGCTGCCTGCTGTTATAACACTGGAACACTGGCCATCTGGGGATGAAAGGGGGGGGGGAGGTAGGGCTACAGTGCTACTCTACTGTACAGGACTATAATCATAGTCTATATTATATTACCTGTGAAGGTGGACAAGGCCTTTTGGGTTTTTCGATATGGTCATTTAGCAGAACAGATCTGTTGACAACGACGGACATATATTTAGTATATGTGGCCCATCTGAGTATCAACCCACAGACCTTATGCTGCCAGGCCAGTACCATGGTTTGTCTACTGTAACTCACAAGCTGTTGGAATCACTGTGAGAATTATTATTATTATTATTTTTTTAATTTTACCTTTATTTAACCAGGCAAGTCAGTTAAGAACATATTCTTATTTTCAATGACGGTGGGTTAACTGCCTGTTCAGGGGCAGAACGACAGATTTGTACCTTGTCAGCTCGGGGGGTTTGAACTCGCAACCTTCCGGTTACTAGTCCAACGCTCTAACCACAAGGCTACGCTGCCGGTGATGTGATGAATTGATGGAAGGTGTGAGGTACAGTACAGTAAGGGATCAGCGACTGAGCTTGTTCTGTTGTCATAGACCACTGTGACTGAACCTGTTCTGTGGTCATAGATCACTGTGACTGAAACTGTTCTGTGGTCATAGATCACTGTGACTGGACCTGTTCTGTGGTCATAGATCACTGTGACTGAACCTGTTCTGTGGTCATGGATCACTGTGACTGGACCTGTTCTGTGGTCATAGATCACTGTGACTGAACCTGTTCTGTGGTCATAGATCACTGTGACTGAACCTGTTCTGTGGTCATAGATCACTGTGGCTGAACCTGTTCTGTGGTCACAGATCACTGTGACTGTGAAGTTATGAGGTGATTCTAAGCCTGTTATATTCATTCTATTTCTATGCCTTCTAGGCACAGTGGTTGGACAGACAGGAAATGAGCCTTGCTGTGTTGTTGTCATGGACCATGAAGGTGTGAGGTAAGTGGCCAAGGGTCTTACCTGTGCTGTCATCATAGACAACGGTGACCGTCTTCCACTTGAAGAAGTGAACGAGGTCCAGAATGGCACGGCTGAGAGAGGAGAAGTCTGGGTAGAGGCTGACGTAGAAGGAGTCCCTGTTGTCAGACACCTGGTGCTTCCATTTGGTCTGGATGTGGGGCACGCCAAGTGCGTTACAGATGGACTGGACCGCATTGGCCGACGAGCTGTGGGAGGGGCCGAAGATGGCCGCCACCCCCAGAGATAGTTGGTCGCAGGCTGGGGGAGGAGACAGCGTTCAGTTACAACCTTTATTCAGTGGTTTATTCAGTATTATATGACATGCTACTGTTAGTTCCTGGAGGATAAGTCATGGACTTCCCACTCCACTATGGCAAGCTGTCCGTTCCTATATGGTTTTGAATGACCATCATGAAGCATATTTGGAAGGAAGCCAGTGACAGTCTAAAATGTATGAGCAAGATCTATACACAGTAGGCCTGTATAATATATGAAACGATTGGCAACACTTTGTAACAACAAGATTGTGCTTTCTAATGACTTAATTTGATGAAAGGAGAAAACGCTCCAATCACAGAAAAAGGATGTAATGGCCAGTAATCGATAAGACCCTTTGGATGCGTTTGAAAAGCACCCTTTTCCCTATAGTGTTCTACTTTTGAACAGACCCTTATGGGGTTGCCCTACGGACGCTGGACAAAAGTAGTGCACTTTATCGGGAACGGGTGCCGTTTTAGATTTAACCTTTGAGATGTCAGGCCTAATGCAACCAGTAAAACTATAGATTATTGCAGTTTGTAAACCTGTCTCCAGGGAGACAACCAACTCTGTGAATTAGTATTACTGCTGAGTCCTTAGCAGAAACCAATCAATTGTCTCTGTTTACGTTTCATCTGCACAGACATCGTATGCATCCCAAATAGCATCCTATTCCCATATAGAGCACTACTTTTGACCAGATTCCTATGGGGCAGCCCGATGGGCCCTAATCAAAAGTAGTGCACTATAAAGCCTAAAGGGAATAGGTTGCCATTTGGGATGCGACCATCCTCTTTCTGCGCCTGATTATAATTGTCCCAATCCAACCAACGAACTACGCATGAGCCCACATTCACTGGGTGGGTGGGAACGCACTAACAACGCTAAATAAGATAGGAGAGTCACACAAATAGCAAGCAAACGTATTTCAACACTTGTTCTATGAATATTGTTCCAGGAGACCAACACCAGTCAGGAATCTACAGCATGTGGGTGTGAATGCAGCTTTCTGAATTGTATTCATAATACTTGACCTTTTCTGGAGGCTTCGAAGCTGTCGTAGATGTTTATCCGTTGGATGTCGTATGTTAGCGTTGTGTTTGGCAGTAGGGTTCTGTTCCTGTTGATTGTATTTAAAGCAAATTTAAAGGCTAGTTCCTCAGCACCTGACGGCCCCGACTCAATGGACTCGAATATTCCTCCTGAAAACAAACAGAGACACGAGACAGTTGGTTAGTACAGTAATTGAACAAAGTGGTTGATGAAATCACATATACACTTGTACACATATACACTTGTACACATATACACTTGTACACATATACACTTGTACACATATACACTTGTACACATATACACTTGTACTATTATACACTTGTACGCATATACACTTGTACACATATACACTTGTACACATATACACTTGTACACATATACACTTGTACACATATACACTTGTACGCATATAAACTTGTACGCATATACACTTGTACTATTATACACTTGTACGCATATACACTTGTACACATATACACTTGTACTCATATAAACTTGTACGCATATACACTTGTACGCATATACACTTGTACACATATACACTTGTACGCATATAAACTTGTACGCATATACACTTGTACACATATAAACTTGTACGCATATACACTTGTACGCATATAAATTTGTACGCATATACACTTGTACGCATATACACTTGTACGCATATACACTTGTACACATAAACACTTGCACGCATATACACTTGTACGCATATAAACTTGTACGCATATAAACTTGTTCGCATATACACTTGTACGCATATACACTTGCACGCATATACACTTGTACACATATACACTTGCACGCATATACACTTGTACACATATACACTTGTACACATATACACTTGTACTATTATACACTTGTACGCATATACACTTGTACGCATATACACTTGTACACATATACACTTGTACGCATATAAACTTGTACGCATATACACTTGCCCCAGGACTACCTGACATGATGGCTCCTTGCTGTCCCCATTCCACCTGACTGCTGCTGCTCCAGTTTCAACTGTTCTGCCTTATTATTATTCGACCATGCTGGTCATTTATGAACATTTGAACATCTTGGTCATGTTCTGTTATAATCTCTACCCGGCACAGCCAGAAGAGGACTGGCCACCCCACATAGCCCGGTTCCTCTCTAGGTTTCTTCCTAGGTTTTGGCCTTTCTAGGGAGTTTTTCCTAGCCACCGTGCTTTTACACCTGCATTGTTTGCTGTTTGGGGTTTTAGGCTGGGTTTCTGTACAGCACTTTGAGATATCAGCTGATGTACGAAGGGCTATATAAATAAATTTGATTTGATTTGATTTGATTTGTACGCATATACACTTGTACGCATATACACTTGTACGCATATACACTTGTACACATATACACTTGTACGCATATAAACTTGTACGCATATACACTTGTACGCATATACACTTGTACGCATATACACTTGTACGCATATACACTTGTACACATATACACTTGTACGCATATAAACTTGTACGCATATACACTTGTACACATATACACTTGCACGCATATACACTTGTACACATATACACTTGCACGCATATACACTTGTACACATATACACTTGCACGCATATACACTTGTACACATATACACTTGTACGCATATACACTTGTACTATTATACACTTGTACGCATATACAATGTACACATATACACTTGTACCCATATAAACTTGTACGCATATACACTTGTACGCATATACACTTGTACGCATATACACTTGTACTATTATACACTTGTACACATATACACTTGCACGCATATACACTTGTACACATATAAACTTGTACGCATATAAACTTGTTCGCATATACACTTGTACGCATATAAACTTGTTTCGCATATACACTTGTACGCATATACACTTGCACGCATATACACTTGTACTATTATACACTTGTACACATATACACTTGTACACATATAAACTTGTACGCATATAAACTTGTTCGCATATACACTTGTACGCATATAAACTTGTACGCATATAAACTTGTTCGCATATACACTTGTACGCATATACACTTGTACGCATATAAACTTGTACGCATATAAACTTGTTCGCATATACACTTGTACGCATATACACTTGTACGCATATAAACTTGTACGCATATAAACTTGTACGCATATACACTTGTACGCATATAAACTTGTACGCATATACACTTGTACACATATACACTTGTACTATTATACACTTGTACTCATATAAACTTGTACGCATATACACTTGTACGCATATACACTTGTACACATATACACTTGTACGCATATAAACTTGTACACATATACACTTGTACACATATATACTTGTACTATTATACACTTGTACTCATATAAACTTGTACGCATATACACTTGTACGCATATACACTTGTACGCATATACACTTGTACACATATACACTTGTACGCATATAAACTTGTACGCATATACACTTGTACACATATAAACTTGTACACATATACACTTGTACGCATATAAACTTGTACGCATATACACTTGCACGCATATACACTTGTACTATTATACACTTGTACACATATACACTTGTACGCATATAAACTTGTACACATATACACTTGTACACATATACACTTGTACACATATAAACTTGTACGCATATACACTTGTACTATTATACACTTGTACACATATACACTTGTACGCATATACACTTGTACGCATATACACTTGTACGCATATACACTTGTACGCATATACACTTGTACACATATACACTTGTACGCATATAAACTTGTACACATATACACTTGTACACATATACACTTGTACACATATAAACTTGTACGCATATACACTTGTACTATTATACACTTGTACACATATACACTTGTACGCATATACACTTGTACGCATATACACTTGTACGCATATACACTTGTACGCATATACACTTGTACGCATATACACTTGTACACATATACACTTGTACTATTATACACTTGTACACATATACACTTGTACGCATATACACTTGTACGCATATACACTTGTACGCATATACACTTGTACGCATATACACTTGTACACATATACACTTGTGTGTGATTATGCTGTTCTGTCTTTTACTCATAATTCAACAATCTCTTAATTTAAATAGAAAGGATAATCAAATACAATTCACAAGATATAGAAAAGATATTGAAAATATAATTCCATCAAGTCCGTTGAGACCTTACTATTGACAATAAAATCAGATATCAGAAAGTCAGATATTTTGCACATCACATCTGCTGGGGATACTTGTTTACTCAGGCTATGGGGGTACTTTTAACACTGACACATGACTGAAGCGAAAGCTTTCAGACACGTTAAGGCTTGGACAGTTTCCAACAGGAATCTGATCCAGGGGGATGTACTACTGTAAGAGAAACTCCTGTAATGTACTGTAGAGTGATGCACTCTCTTCAGAAAGACTGGAGTGGAAAGTGTGTTTAAAAGTGCCGGCTGTATAGCCAACGGCCCTCCAGTGAATTCATCTGACAGCCAACATATGAATGGCTGCCGAAGAGGTTTGGGAGGGGAGGGGAGGGGGTGGAACTCTTAGATCAATGTGCCCTGATTGGCTAGCGGATCAATCAATCAAGCCCTTGGGGAGCGCTGGAGCACAACGGCGGGAGATTGAAGGGTTTTGTTTGGCCTGCCCTGTTGGTTCACTGTCTGTCTGTCTGTCTGTCTGTCTGTCTGTCTGTCTGTCTGTCTGTCTGTCTGTCTGTCTGTCTGTCCGTCCGTCCTTACGTACGTATGTACGTATGTCTGTCTGTCAGTAGAAGCTGTCAGTAGAGTTTATGGTTTATTTACTCCTACTGTAAAACTCCAAAAGCAGCAACACAACAGAGGACTGGGACACTTTCAGAAGCAGCAACTAAACAGAGGACCGGGACACTTGAAGAAGCAGCAACTAAACAGAGGACCGGGACACTTGCAGAAGCAGCAACTAAACAGAGGACCGGGACACTTGAAGAAGCAGCAACTAAACAGAGGACCGGGACACTTGCAGAAGCAGCAACTAAACAGAGGACCGGGACACTTTCAGAAGCAGCAACTAAACAGACGTCTGGGACACTTGCAGAAGCAGCAACACAACAGAGGACTGGGACACTTTCAGAAGCAGCAACTAAACAGAGGACCGGGACACTTGCAGAAGCAGCAACTAAACAGAGTACCGGGACACTTGCAGAAGCAGCAACTAAACAGAGGACCGGGACACTTGAAGAAGTGGCAACTAAACAGAGGACCGGGACACTTGCAGAAGCAGCAACTAAACAGAGGACCGGGACACTTGCAGAAGTGGCAACTAAACAGAGGACCGGGACACTTGCAGAAGCAGCAACTAAACAGAGTACCGGGACACTTGCAGAAGCAGCAACTAAACAGAGGACCGGGACACTTGCAGAAGCAGCAACTAAACAGAGGACCGGGACACTTTCAGAAGCAGCAACTAAACAGAGGACCGGGACACTTGCAGAAGCAGCAACTAAACAGAGGACCGGGACATTTGAAGAAGTGGCAACTAAACAGAGGACCGGGACACTTGCAGAAGCAGCAACTAAACAGAGGACCGGGACACTTGCAGAAGCAGCAACTAAACAGAGGACACTTGAAGAAGCAGCAACTAAACAGAGGACCGGGACACTTGAAGAAGCAGCAATTAAACAGAGGACCGGGACACTTGCAGAAGCAGCAACTAAACAGAGGACCGGGACACTTGAAGAAGCAGCAACTAAACAGAGGACCGGGACACTTGAAGAAGCAGCAACTAAACAGAGGACCGGGACACTTTCAGAAGCAGCAACTAAACAGAGGACCGGGAGACTTGCAGAAGCAGCAACTAAACAGACGTCTGGGACACTTGCAGAAGCAGCAACTAAACAGAGGACCGGGACACTTTCAGAAGCAGCAACTAAACAGAGGACCGGGACACTTGAAGAAGCAGCAACTAAACAGAGTACCGGGACACTTTCAGAAGCAGCAACTAAACAGAGGACCGGGACACTTTCAGAAGCAGCAACTAAACAGAGGACCGGGACACTTTCAGAAGCAGCAACTAAACAGAGGACCGGGACACTTTCAGAAGCAGCAACTAAACAGAGTACCGGGACACTTGAAGAAGCAGCAACTAAACAGAGTACCGGGACACTTTCAGAAGCAGCAACTAAACAGAGGACCGGGACACTTGAAGAAGCAGCAACTAAACAGAGGACCGGGACACTTGCAGAAGCAGCAACTAAACAGAGGACCGGGACACTTGAAGAAGCAGCAACTAAACAGAGGACCGGGACACTTGCAGAAGCAGCAACTAAACAGAGTACCGGGACACTTTCAGAAGCAGCAACTAAACAGAGTACCGGGACACTTTCAGAAGAAGCAACTAAACAGAGGACCGGGACACTTTCAGAAGCAGCAACTAAACAGAGGACCGGGACACTTGAAGAAGCAGCAACTAAACAGAGTACCGGGACACTTTCAGAAGCAGCAACTAAACAGAGGACCGGGACACTTGAAGAAGCAGCAACTAAACAGAGGACCGGGACACTTGAAGAAGCAGCAACTAAACAGAGGACCGGGAGACTTGCAGAAGCAGCAACTAAACAGAGGACCGGGACACTTGAAGAAGCAGCAACTAAACAGAGGACCGGGACACTTTCAGAAGCAGCAACTAAACAGAGGACCGGGACACTTGAAGAAGCAGCAACTAAACAGAGGACCGGGACACTTGCAGAAGCAGCAACTAAACAGAGGACCGGGACACTTGAAGAAGCAGCAACTAAACAGAGTACCGGGACACTTGCAGAAGCGGCAACTAAACAGAAGACTGGGACACTTGAAGAAGTGGCAACTAAACAGAGGACCGGACGTGACAGAGGGAGTAGGTGATGAATATGTGTAATGTGTAACTCCTTTGTACTACAGGTTACGATATTCATGCATTCACATGAAAAATGTGAGCAATGTAGAAAGCAGATTGAACTGAAGGTCAATGTATGAGTACCATACATACAGTACTGATGAATTGAATGAAGTGGTATAGGTATGGTATAGGTGAGTGAAAGGTTAACGCAATGACATTGAATGGATAACAAGGGATAATGAGTGTATGAGTAGGTACAGGTCTATGTGTAGTGTGAATATGACAATGAGGAAGCTAGTCTAAATGAGATTGTGGGGATGAATGTAAGAGTGTATGGTCAGCAGTGAAAGGGTAGATAGGAGAACAGGTAGGTTAAGTAAGGCCTATGTAAAAGGCTGCCCCATTTTCATACACAAAAATGATGTAGTGTACTCTTAGAGGGCTTTCATTGAATTTTGACATCCAGATAATAACAGTGACATATTGAGTTCCACCCAGCGAGTAGCTTGTCCCTCTGCTGACTGGTGGCTTGTAAGGTTCTTTGATTTGATACTATAAGCCCATAGATCCACAGAGCTTACAGCAGACAGAGATCTGATATCCACCACAGAGGTGACAGCTCTTATAATACCTGACGAAGAGGAAATAGGAGCAAAATCACCATAATGTTGATCCCCAGTCAGAGGTCACAAAGAGTCATCGGCTTTGAGACACCGTTGGAGACAGGGACACAAGCATAGGGTGGGAGGTAGAGGGGATTTGGGAGATTATCTGAGGCTGGTGTAGTGGCTGTGTGTGTGTGTGTGTGTGTGTGTGTGTGTGTGTGTGTGTGTGTGTGTGTGTGTGTGTGTGTGTGTGTGTGTGTGTGTGTGTGTGTGTGTGTGTGTGTGTGTGTGTGTGTGTGTGTGTGTGTGTGTGTGTGTGTGTGTGTGTGTGTGTGTGTGTGTGTGTGTGTGCGTGTGTGCGTGTGTGCCTGCGTATTGAACCAAGAGGGATATCCCCTGGGGCACGCTATGCAGACCGGTTCAGCACAGATCCCAGAACAGCTCTGTCCCAGAACAGATCCCAAACCAAAACCTCAAGCTATAGTTTGTCACAAAAAAAATGTACCATGGTTTGAGTCGCCACATCTGAGGCTGTATCCTGCTGCTGAAGGCACCACAGTATTGTAGACCTACACTACCGGTCAAAAGTTTTAAAACACCTACTCATTCAAGGGTTTTTCTTCATTTTTCTTCTATTTTCTACATTGTAGAATAATAGTGGACATTAAAACTATGAAATAACACATATGGAATCATGTAGTAACCAAAAAAGTGTTAAACAAATCTAAATATATTTTATATTTGAGATTCTTCAAATAGCCACCTTTTGCCTTGATGACAGCTTTGAACACCCTGATCTAGACACTGGAGAATGGATCAGTGTGGACATGGAGAATGCCCTTTCCCTCTCAGCTGGTGACATGTGTTCTGTGATCAGACCACTGGGTCTTCCTCTGCCCATACATCCATCAAAACCCATCACTATTAACACCCATAATTAATGATCAATGGGGTCTTCAAAATCCCTGAATTATTAATACAACAAGGATACCAGCGCCGCGATCAATGTCATCACATCATCCACATTGTTCTGTGCCAAGAAGAGTGTATAGCCTCATTTAAATCTCAGTAAGCATGTTTGGCCACATTATAAGGCAGCATAATGACAGAAGTGGACAAAGGAGAATTCCTCATTAAGAGAATGATGAATTCTCCTTTGTTGCAATATGAAAACCAAATAGAGATGAATTTCTTAGCTGATCAATCAGCTTTGATAGGAAACCGCTGAGCTCTCCAAAAGCTGATCAATATTGTCACTGAGTTGCCTCTAACCAAATACTGGTAATAGAATTCCTACTTCACAATGAGTCTGCATCAGAGGAGTCTGGAGGCTGTTAGGAGGAGCTATAGGAGGACGGGCTCATTGTAATGGCTTGAATGGATTAAATGGAATGGTACCAAACACACCAAGCATGTGGAAACCACTTTTGACTCTGTTCCATTAATTCCATTCCAACCATTACAGTGACCTGTCCTATTGCTCCTCTCACCAGCCTCCTCTGGTCTGCACCTTGTTTGTTTCCTTTAGAAGCGATGCATCAGCATCAACTCCTGTAGACTAAGTCAATCATATCTTTGGGCCAAACTGATACTACTTTGGTGTCACTATACTGTATACTGAACAAAATGTAAACGCAACACACAACAATTTCAACGATTTTACAGTTACAGTTTATATAAGGAAATACGTCAATTGAAATACATTCCTTAGACACTAATCTACGGATTTCACATGACTGGGAATACAGATATGCATCTGCTGGTCAAAGACGCCTTGAAAAAAAGGTAGATCCGAAAACCAGTCAGTATCTGGTGTGACCATTTGCCTCATGCAGCGCAACACATCTAATCTTTGTCCAGTTGAGGATAGAATGAATACATCACCATCAATACATTAGTTTTAATCAGAATTTAATTTCCCTTCGTTTGCTTGAACACGTGAATAAAAACAACACACTCCATATTAAAGCAGTCTTATCTTTTTTAATACCTTGTGCCGGTCTGAAATCAATTGCTACACTTGGCAAGCATGTGTGTTGTTGGGCTGTGGAGAGGAGCGGAGAGCCGAAGAGGCTATCTTTGATGAATGTGCTCAGTAATCCAGTCAATTGGTAGCATTAATAATGTTTGGTTTGCTAAAATAGCGATTGTAGCCGCCCAACCGTTGCTGCTTCTGGGCTGTGGGGCCCTGCACACATTGAGCTGAGGGACTCAACAAGACTACAGGCTTTAAAGCTCAGCACAACACACACAGTTCAAAGATACATAATGAAAGAGTGTGTGTGTGTGTGTGTGTGTGTGTGTGTGTGTGTGTGTGTGTGTGTGTGTGTGTGTGTGTGTGTGTGTGTGTGTGTGCGTGCGTGCGTGCGTGCGTGCGTGCGTGCGTGCGTGCGTGCGTGTGTGTGTGTACGTTGTGTTTCTGACTCACGTTGATGTTATCACAGGTTGCAACACTGGACTTTTTACAGCTTAGCAAATGTGCTCATGAATGATAACAAAAAGTGTTCTGGCAAATATGCGGAACTACCCACAGTGTCACAGTCGTGGCTTCTAACAGTAAATGACTGCATTGCAAATTGCCAACATACTCATCGTGCTGAGTTGAAAGGGTATAAGAAGTAAAAGGGCAGAGAAACACCTGGATCTGATTCCCATTACTGTTTTACCAAGAGGAGAACGTTAAACGTCAAGATGGTCTCTGTCCTTTCCTCTAAACTCAGTGAGTTGCTGTGCCAATGTGTCTTTCAGCCTAATCCCTCTCAGTGACTTGAATAAAGAGCCTATCTAATCCTCACACGCATTCGCACACGCACACACAAACCAGGAAACGCCTAATGCCTCGCTCCTCTCAGACTGGTCATGACAGGCCAACCAGAGTAAAGATGAAGCATCATCTATCTCAATTTCCTCTCAGAGAAGAAAAAAAACAGAGGGGAAATTAATAGGAAATCCAGCTTCAGCTCGTTGCTTGTTTTGGTGGAGTGACAATTATTTATGGGGAAAAATAAGATAGAACACTATAACCACCCTCATACACACACACACACGCACACCCACACACACACACACACACACACCTCCTTTCCGTCTCTCTCCGATGTTGACAGTTTGATGGCGGTCAGTGTCAGAATAGCAGTGCAGCAGAACGAGAAGTGTAGCATGACGCGCTCCCAGAGCATGTTCCATCTTTATCACAGCTGGGATGTAACAGACAGAGAGGGAGGGAGAAGAGGAGAGGAGAGGGAGGGAGGGAGGCCTGTGGAACTGAACTGTCTCACATACCTGAGGTAGTTACACTGCAAAGGAAACATTTGATTATTTTCAAGCATAAATGTAGAAATATTTCCTTCCAGAGGAAGAGGGAACAATAATATCACCAGGAGAGGGACTGCTGTCTGTACAACGACTGTGCCCGAAAAACGTGAAACACTGTTTTTTTGTTATCTTCTCTGTTCTGTGTGTTCAGAACTATTTGTTAATTTTCAAGATCAACAGCAGAACAGTTGTGTACTGTATGTACTATGGGTATATGTCGGCCTGCCTGCCTGCCTGCCTGCCTGCCTGCCTGTCTGGCTGCCTGCCTGCCTGTCTGTCTGTCTGTCTGTCTGTCTGTCTGTCTGTCTGTCTGTCTGTCTGTCTGTCTGTCTGTCTGTCTGTCTGTCTGTCTGCCTGCCTGCCTGCCTGTGGAGAATTGAAGATGTTGCACTGACTGACTGAAAGCCACCAGAGACTTTCAACAGAACAGTGGCATTTATGGTACCAGGTCTATCCTTTATTCAAACCTTTGCTGTCTCCATCACTCCATTTCTCTCCTTCCCTACTATATATATATATATATCTCCCCAAGCCCTCTTCCCTCCCCATTCTCTCTCTAATTGTCTCTTTCTCTCTCGCTCTCCTTTTTTTCTTTGTCTTTCTTCAAAATACCATGATAAATGGTAGATGTTAGATTAATATAATGCTAACATGGAAAATTATGTAGTGTTCAATCTCTTTTTTTGGTTGATAGAAAGATAGAACAGCGTTGAGTACTCTGCTGGACACTTTCCCAAATGTCAGTGCATCTTAGCCGTTGTCAAGCACTCCCAGACCCACAAATGTCAGCCTCTCCTCAGCACCAGAGCTATTGTGAACCACTCACACAGCTGGAAATGTCAATGATTCCCCTGACATAGATACAAGAAAGAGATTAAGATCTTTGGGAGCAAGAGAGGGACTCAGAGAAAGTAGCTTCCAACCCAGTATCTACAGATCTATTCTACAGTGTAGTACTGGTCACATCACCCCTTCCTGGACAACTCCTCCACAGTATATACAAGCCCCTACAAGCCTGTGACCCATGTCATACGACATACAGTATGTATGTGTCCTTGTGACAGAAGTCACATAGATGTGTATAATACATTGGAATTGGAATTTACTTCCTGAATTGACTAAATTGAAATGGCATTCACCCCAACCCTGTTCGGCCCTACTGCCCAGTAAAGAATGAGAGTCACAAGATCACTACAAGAAACCTGTACAGATGTGGTACCCTGTAACTAGAGAGAGCTAGTTACAGGGTACTAGACTATGACCCAAATTCTATCAATTCCACATTCAGAACAGCACATTTCAGGTTCACTCAGAATGTTTACCCTGCATTTCAAGGACAGGTGTGGTTTCTGGACAATATATAAAGGAATAGCTTGCAGGGTGCCTCGGTTCTAACTCAGTTAACACCTTTGATAAACCTGGGGCCTAAAGACTCAATACCAACCGTGACTCATACCCCATAGTCACACACAGGAACACATCTGAGTAGTACAGAGCTGTACACACATAGACACACGCACACGCACACGTCACACACACATCTCACACACACCACAGCTGTAACACCAGCCAAGATCTCAGAGAGGACAATCATAAGTAGAGGACAACCTACAGTAAAAATGACACACAGATACACACACACACACACACACACACACACACACACACACACACACACACACACACACACACACACACACACACACACACACACACACACACACACACACACACACACACACACACACACACATACAACCGCTCTCTCTTAGCTTCACAAACATCTAAACGCTCTTTTCTACATCAACAGTTAATTTCCCCTCTGCTGAGGTGAGAATTGGACTGATGTACTGTAAGCAGTTACTAGGTACTCTGCTCTCTCTCTCCATCTCTCATCTGTCTTAGGAGAGGATACAGTTTGTTAATAGAGCAGAGTCTATCTTATTATCTTTCACTTTTTCCATCTCCTTTCTCTCTCTCTCACCTCTCTTCTCCCTCTCCCTCTCCCTTCTCCCTATCTCTCACTCTCCCTTCTCCCAGGGCTCCCGAGTGGCGCAGCGGTCTAAGGCACTGCATATCAATTCTTGAAGCGTCACAAGAAGAGACCCTGTTTCGATACCAGGCTGTATCACAACCGGCCGTGATTGGGAGTCCCATAGGGCGAAGAACAATTGTCCGGGCGTCGTCCAGGTTTGGCCGGTGCAGGCAGTCATTGTAAATTAAATCAAATTCTTAGCTGACGTGCCTAGTTAAATAAAGGTTAACAATCCCTTCATTTTAACTCGCCCACATTGGGCCAATTCTCCAAGCAGCGCTCAACGTACTGCTCCTCTCCTCTTTTATGTTTTAATGAGGAGCTTTTCTTTTGAACTTGGCTGTGCCGTATTGATTTTCCAGTGCTCAGACGAGAGCATGCGTGATATTATCTCCGGCAGGCGCGCGGAGAAAGGGGTTGGTTGGCGTTTTCCCCACTGAATGTGATTGTCTCTCATTTCTCTAACGTGATGCCCCCTGACCCCTGCATTGTGCTCTAATCCTGGTCCGTTTAAGAGATCAGCCCATGCTCTGATGAGATACGAGTGTCTCACCAGCCCAGCCCATTAACTGTTACAGAGAAGGGTTAGGTCAATGATAGGCCTCTTATTTCTCTCTCTCTTTCTCTCTGTCCATCTTTCATTCCCATTCTCTTTCTGTCCTCCTCTTTCTCTCTCCAGCTATTTCTCACTCTCTCTCCCTCTTCTTTCAACCCTCCCGCTCTCTCCTCCCACATCTTTCTTGTGATAAATATTAATTAAGGCATGCATTTCCTACGGTCTCCTCTCAGCAGCGGTCTGTCCATAAAGTCTGTGGGCTGTAATGGGATCAATAGGAGATCTTTAATGCTGGGGAAAGGGTTGTTCAGGTCAGATGACTTTTAGATCGTACGATGCCCCCTCTCTACATTCTCTCTCCTCCACCCTGAGCCACACACAACTTTCTCCTCCCTCTCCTCCTTCCTCTTCTCCTTCTTCTCCTCCTCCCTCTCCTCCCCCTCTCCTCCTTCTTCTCCTCCTCCCTCTCCTCCTTCTCCTCCCCCTCTCCTCCTTCTCCTCTTCCCTCTCCTCCTTCCACTCCTCCTCCCTCTCCTCCTTCCTCTCCTCCTTCCTCTCCTCCTCCCTTCCTCTCTTCCTCCCTCTCCTCCTCCCTCTCCTCCTTCTTCTCCTCCTCCCTCTCCTCCTTCTCCTCCTCCTTCTCCTCCTCTTTCTCCTCCTCCCTCTCCTCCTTCCACTCCTCCTCCCTCTCCTCCTTCCACTCCTCCTCCCTCTCCTCCTTCCTCTCCTCCTTCCTCTCCTCCTCCCTTCCTCTCCTTCTCCCTCTCCTCATTCCTCTCCTCCTCCTCTTCTCTATCCTCTAGGGAATTATTCTCAGCACATTTGTCATCTTGTTCAGAATTCATTTTCGGGTGAATTGCGGCCAGGACCCTATTCATTAATTTGAAAATTTTGAAAGGTGAAGGGGAAAATTAACATGTGGAGTCGTTTTTTGTAAAGATATGAGGTACGGCTTTGGTAACGAATCTAGAATGAGCATTTTCCACTTCCTTTATGAAATTGTAGACAGTGTGTTTGAACGGAAAAGAGCTGCAGAACACGTATTATAGATAATGAGAAACCAAAAGGGGAGCAAATCAAATTGACAGAAATTCTATTTTCTGGAAGGAGAAAACAGAAGCGTTAAGTGTGTGCTGAATTCTAATGTCAAGCTGAGATTGCTGAGATAGTGGAGAGAACTCAGAGCCGTCAGCATAGTGATAACACATGAATACAGGAAGCTTGACTTTTTCAAATAAATCTCCCAACGGAAGTATAATTTGTCTCCGGCTGTTCTCAGGGACACACTGCTAGAGAACCTGGCCACAGTGTGTATGTGTGTGCTTGCGTGAGTGGTTGCGTGCTTGTGTGTGTGTGTGTGTGTGTGTGTGTGTGTGTGTGTGTGTGTGTGTGTGTGTGTGTGTGTGTGTGTGTGTGTGTGTGTGTGTGTGTGTGTGTGTGTGTGTGTGTGTGTGTGTGTGTGTGTGTGTGTGTGTGTGTGTGTGTGTGTGTGTATATGTATGTTTGCGTGTGTGATAGTGTGTGTATGACTCAACAATAATAACACCATCATGTCTCCATGCAGGCAGCAGCATTCTCGTTGGGCCGAGGAGGAGCTATCTGTTCTTTTTAGACGTTGTATCTATTGGCTCCCTGGGCCGGGCTGAGCAAGCGAATAGTCCATGTCGGTGCTTTTTGACTAATAATCTCAGCTCAGCCACAAGGTCACAGCCAGGTGGGCTCCATGACAACGGCGGAGCCTTTATCAAATGGAACAGAGGGCAGGGCCGAGCTTGTCTCCTGGAAGGGAGGATCCAGAAGGTTCGAAGGGCTGCCTCCCAAATGACTCCCTGTTCCCTTTATAGTGCACTACTATGACTATAGCCCACTATATAGGGAATAGGGTCTCTAGTGAAAAGTAGTACACTATATGTGGAATAGTGTGCGTATTTGGGAGGCAACCTGTGAAACTTTGAGACGAAACAAAGGGTGATGGATGTGGTGGAACGAGCAGGATAGCTGTCTCCGTAATGAGCATGTCCCTTGTGATTCTCTGACCGGGACATAGTAGTAGTGACACGTTTAAACCCTTACCTACACGCACACACACACACTGCAGCTGAGTACCCCAGATGTGCCACATGTATAGAGACTGATAGCTGCCTAACTGAGATGAATCCCCAATGGTATTTTCTATGCGTTTTAGACATCTGATGTTGTGTTTGTTTGGGCCTACTGGGCATGTGTGATCTTGCTCCTGCTCCCTCAGTCACCCCAGCACCATTTGTCAGATGCTATTTTCTCTGTAATTCAATGTATTGTGTATATTAATGTTGTTAAGGTGACACTGCCATCGTGGTTTCAGGCTATGGCACGGTGAATAGGTACAGTGGATTCTGGGTAATAGAATAATCTGAAGGTGATGTGTCTCAGACCTCTGGCCGTTACAACGGCGATCTCTGCTCTCCCCCTCCCCTCCCCTCCCCTCCCTCTCCTCCCCCCCTCCCTCCCTCCCTCCCTCCCTCCCTCCCTCCCTCCCTCCCTCCCTCCCTCCCTCCCTCCCCTCCCTCCCTCCCTCCCTCCCCTCCTCCCTCCCCTCCCTCCCTCCCTCCCTCCCTCTCCTCCATCCCCTCCCTCCACTTCTCCAAGACAGAAAAAGACAGTGTCGGTGTGTGCATGTACGCGCGCGCGTGTGAGTGAGTGTGTGAAATGTTGAGCTAGCTAATGGTTTCATTTGCTGAGAGGGATAGTGATGAGGCCTTGAAGGGGTTCATCCCAGCAGATGAGTTCCTCATAGTGCTGTATCATCATCACTGTATCCTTACAGCCTCCAGGAACATGGATCCACTGCTTATACCAACACAACACTACTGGGAATCTTTCAGCGCCATGGAGAACAGAGATATTGTCTGGGACTACTTGATAATTTACAACCAGCCATCTCCTTCAGCACTTAGAGTCTATGTCTGTGTCACAAATGGCACCCTATTCCCAATATATTGCAATACTTTTTAAAAGTACATTACATTACCAGAAGTATGTGGACACCTGCTCGTCGAAAGTCTCATTCCAAAATCATATTAATATGGAGTTGGTCCGCCCATTACTGCTATAACAGCCGCTACTCTTCTGGGAAGACTTGCTGCGGGCACTTGCTTCCAGCAGCAGTAGTGATGTCAGGCACAGATGTTGAGCGATTAGGCCTGGCTTGCAGTCGGTGTTCCAATCCATCCCAAAGGTGTTCGATGGGGTTGAGGTCAGTGCTCTGTGCAGGCCAGTCAAGGTCTTTCACACCGATCTTGACAAACGATTTCTGTATGGACCTTGCTTTATGCATGGGGGCAGCTCTAGCAGGGCAGACATTTGACAAACTGACTTGTTGGAAAGGTGGCGTCATTTGACAGTTCCACGTTGAATGTCACTGAGCTCTTCAGTAAGGTCATTCTACTGGCAATGTTTGTTTATATAGATTACATGGCTGTGTGCTCAATTGTATACACCTGTCAGCAGCGGGTGTGTCTGAAAGTTCCGAATCTACTAATTTGAATGGGTGTCCACATACTTTTGCAGCAGTCTTATGGCTTGGGGGTAGAAGCTGTTAAGGAGCCTTTTGTTCCTAGACTTGGTGCTCTGGTCTATGACTAGAGTCTTCAACAATTTTTGGGTGCTTCCTCTTAGTATGTACATAGGTCTTGGATGGCAGGAAGCTTGGCCCCAGGGAAGTTCTGGGCCGCACAAACTACCCTCTGTAGTGCCTTATTGTCGGATGCCGAGCAGTTGCCATCCCAGGTGGTGATGCAACCGGTCAGGATGCTCTCGGTGGTGCAGCTGCAGAACGTTTTGAGGACCTGGGGACCCATGCCAAATTTTTTCAGTCTCCCGAGGAGGAAGAGGTTTTGTCGTGCCCTCTTCACGACTGTCTTGGTGTGTTTGGACCATGATAGTTTGTTGGTGATGTGGACACCAAGGAACTTGAAGCTCTCGACCCGCTTCACTACAGCCCCGTCGATGTTGATGTGGGCCTGTTCGGCCCCCTTTTCCCTGTCGTCCACCATCAGCTCCTTTGTCTTGCTCACATTGAGGGAGAGGTTGTTGTCCTGTAATATTTTCAAAACTGTTATAGTTACATGAATGATGGTTATTTCCAGGAATAGACATTGGGTGACATCCTACCTGTCCTACAAAGCTTTGTAAAGATAGGGACAGTTCTGTTGACCCCCTCATGCTTCATTAAACTATACTTCTAAAGAGGATTTGATTCAAACGTAAAACACACAATGAAAGACTAATTCAATAAGTGATCAAAATATTATTTATGTGTGAGTGTTTTCATGTTTGAACATAACAGTCTGGCTCAGCCACAGAGAGAGCGAGCCTGGGAGGTCTGCTAGTAGGAAAATATGAAATATTAGCAACTCTACACAGAATAACTAAAAGGCCTGTGAAAATAAGTGGTGTCGGAAAAGTCTCTATAAATATTAGTGAAGGCTTTTTAAAAGCGGGTAATCACTTTCTCTTTGATGCATAATACAGCTTATTTATTCAAACAGTCCTATGCATTAGGAGAAAATTGCTCTGTTTGAGAGGGCTTTATATCTCTGGCTGCAGTTCGCTCAGAGACAAAGACGGTGTACTGGGGATATGTGATGGAAGCTCTGCTACTGTGCTGTGCTTAGGGAGGTGTCTGTCTGTGTTAATGTGTGTGTATGTGTGTGTTAATGTGTGTGTATGTGTGTGGGTGTGCGCGTGCATGTGCATGTGTGTGTGTGTGTGTGTGTGTGTGTGTGTGTGTGTGTGTGTGTGTGTGTGTGTGTGTGTGTGTGTGTGTGTGTGTGTGTGTGTGTGTGTGTGTGTGTGTGTGTGTGTGGCTTTGTTAATGCGTGGGGGCTGCGCTGTTAATGGTGTCAGGGTGTCAGAGGGTACGGGAGGAAAGATGCATTTAACAGTCACATTACAGGGGCTAATTCACCAGCTCACAGCAGTACTGCTGCCTCTTATTAAACTGAACACTCTGGAGGACTGAGATCAACATCAGAGCACAGAGGAAAACACACACACTCATACACAGACGTACACACACATACAGGCACGCACGAGCACGCACAAACACCAAACGCACACACACTGAGGATTAAGGCAAGTGCAGATGTTCATCAGTGAAACTTGTTCATTTGACTTATATTGGTCTCCCACATACAACACTGTAATGTCATATTAAATCCCACATAGTCCTATAAATCCACAACGTGGGGCCCATCAAGACACCCACACACAACACAACCAACCCCTGCCATGGTTGAGCACCTCACCCACACATCACACAACCCCTGCCTGAGTAGAGCACTTCACCCACACACACCACAACACCTGCCTGAGTAGAGCACCTCACCCACACACACCACAACACCTGCCATGGTAGAGCACCTCACCTACACACACCACAACACCTGCCTGAGTAGAGCATCTCACCCACACACACCACAACACCTGCCATGGTAGAGCACCTCACCTCCACACACCACAACCCCTGCCTGAGTAGAGCACCTCACCTCCACACACCACAACCCCTGCCTGAGTAGAGCACCTCACCTCCACACACCACAACCCCTGCCTGAGTAGAGCACCTCACCTCCACACACCACAACCCCTGCCTGAGTAGAGCACCTCACCTACACACACCACAACCCCTGCCTGAGTAGAGCACCTCACCTACACACACCACAACCCCTGCCTGAGTAGAGCACCTCACCTACACACACCACAACACCTGCCTGAGTAGAGCACCTCACCTACACACACCACAACCCCTGCCTGAGTAGAGCACCTCACCTACACACACCACAACACCTGCCTGAGTAGATCACCTCACCTACACACACCACAACCCCTGCCTGAGTAGAGCACCTCACCTACACACACCGCAACACCTGCCTGAGTAGAGCACCTCACCTACACACACCACAACCTCTGCCTGAGTGGAGCACCTCACCTACACACACCACAACACCTGCCTGAGTAGAGCACCTCACCCACACCAGCAGAAGGGGAGCTGTGTTTGCACTCCCACACAAACACGCCTGCACACACACACGTGACACAATCTCCCACACACTACACAGTCACAACTACTTTGATATACTCACACACTCCCACACACACATTGCAGTCACAGCAGAGCCATGCAGACACACACACACACACACACACACACACACACACACACACACACACACACACACACACACACACACACACACACACACACACACACACACACACACACACACACACACACACACACACACACACACACTCCTAGAGACATTCTATAGACACACATACGCATAAACCAGTCACAGCCATCTAAGATGAGCATGTGTGAAGATGAAGCAACAATGTTTTAGCTATGTGTAGTGCAGTGGGAGCAGGCAGTGGGAGCCTTGGCTAAGCAATATTGTGTTAAATCAAACCTTATTCGTCACATGCGCAGAATACAAGTGTAGACTTTACCATGAAACGCTTACTTACAAGCCCTTAACCAACAGTGCAGTTCAAGGAGAGTTATTGCATCAAATGTGGATCTGTTGGGGCGGCATGCGAATTGGATTGGGTCTAGGTTCTCCGGAAGGATGCTGTAGATTTGAGCCATGACCATCCTTTCAAAGCACTTCCTGGCTACCGACGTGAGTGCCACGAGGCGTAATCATTTAGGCAGGTTACCATCGCTTCCTTGGGCACAGGGACTATGGTGGTCTGTTTGAAACAAGTAGGTATTACAGACTCGGTCAGGGAGAGGTTGAAAATGTCAGTGAAGACACTTGACAGTTGGTCCGTACATGCTTTGAGTAACCTGTCTGGCCCAGCGGCTTTGTGAATGTTGACCTGTTTAAAGATTTTGTTCACATCGGCTACTGAGAGCGTTATCACACAGTCATCCAGAACAGCTGGTGCTCTCGTGCATGCTTCAGTGTTGCTTGCCTTGAAGCGAGCATAAAAGGCGTTTAGCTCGTCTGGTAGGCTTACGTCACTGGTCAGCTCGTGTCTGGGTTTCCCTTTGTAGTCCGTAATAGTTTTCAGGCCCTGCCACATCCGACGAGCGTCAGAGCCGGTGTAGTAGGATTCAATCTTAATCCTGTATTGACGTTTTGCTTGTTTAATGGTTCGTCTGAGGGCATAGCGGGATTTCTTATAAGCATCCGGATTAGTTCTCCCCACTCCTTGAAAGTGGCAGCTCTAGCCTTTAGCTTGATGTGGATGTTGCCTGTAATCCATGGCTTCTGGTTGCGATATGTACGTACAGTCACTGTGAGGCCGACGTTGTCTATGCACTTATTGATGAAGCCAACAACTGAGGTGGTGTACTCTTTAATGCCACCAGATTAATCCCAGAACATATTCCAGTACGTGCTAGCAAAACAGTCCTGTTGTGTAGCATCCGCGTCATCTGACCACTTCCGTATTGAATCAGGAGGATATAATTCTGGTCAGATTTGCCAAATGGAGGGCGGGGGAGAGCTATGTATGCATCTCTGTGTGTGGAGTAAAGGTGGTCTAGGATGTTTTTTCTCTCTGGTTGCACATGTGACATGCTGGTAAATATTTGCTCAAACTAATTTAAGTGTGGCTGCATTAAAGTCCCCGGCGACTAGGAGCGCCGCCTCTGGGTGAGCGTTTTCTTCTTTCCTTATGGCCTTATAGAGTTGGTTGAGATCACTCTTAGTGCCAGCTTCATTCTGTGGTGGTAAATAGACGACTACGAATAATATAGATGAGAACTCACTTGGTAAATAGTGTGGTCTACAGCTGATAATCGGATTCTCAGAAAGCTGCCAGATCTGCGGCCCCTTTTCCTGCGTCTTTTCTTCATGCAAAAGGCAGGGATCTGTTCCACTGAAAACAGGATATCCTTCTTGTCGGACTCGTTAAAGGAAAAAGTTTATTCCAGTCCAAGGTGAGTAATCGTTGTTATGATGTCCAGAAGTTAAGTTAAAAAATAAGTTACACAAAATGCACAAAATTATACTTATACTTTAATATAAACTTTTACTTTAATTAGAGCGAGTGAAGCCTGAGGTCTCAGCAGTCCCATTTGTGGGGAGAGAGAGAGAGAGAGAGAGAGAGAGAGAGAGAGAGAGAGAGAGAGAGAGAGAGAGAGAGAGAGAGAGAGAGAGAGAGAGAGAGAGAGAGAGAGAGAAGAAGGGGAGCAGTGCTGCTCTGATGAGCCGAGGACAGATACTGTAAGAGAAGAACGACAGGGCCAGGTGCCTGTGGACATAACTCAAAGAATGCAGCCAGTCCTCCACTCACCTTTCCTCTCCTCTCGTTAATCCATCTCTAATAAATCTCTTTACTCTCAGTACCTATAGTATATATACCAAAACTGTACTAAAAATATGATTTTGACAAAAGAGTTTATGACACATCATAGGCAAGACTGCAGGTCTGCTTCTTTTGGTGAATTATGCTTTTGAAGAAAATAAAAAAGTATGTTTCCTATTTTTAAACCTTAGAATATAATTTCTACACACTCACACACACACGCACAGATGCACGCAAACACGAACACAAGCACACATGCACAGCCACCACAACCACCACCACTACTTCCTCTCCTTCCTCTGCCTAGGCCTGTACCAGTCTCCCTTCCTACCGCTAAACAGGAATGGCTGATGGGATACTTGGCCATGTCATGTCTCGAGACTCCACCATATTCAAATCAACCATGTTCCACAATGCATTTTTAATATGGAATAGATTCAAAAACTGGCTTTAGAATCAGTGCCGTGGATTAATAATTCAACAAGGAACCAATTTCCCTCCAAATTGAAATAGAGTGTGAATAGAGTCAGTCATGTCTCTTTACTGTAGTGTGGGTGGGAGGAGTTGGGGGAAGGAGGGAAGGAGGGATGGAGGGATGGCTGGAGGGAAGGGGGACTGGTAAATTTAATTGTCTTCCATTTTTCATAACCAAGAGAACATGTTCGCTTCTGAGTGGATTTTACCGCTGGGCTTTTGAGGCCAGCTGAGGTTTCTATCTCAAATGTTCTCTCTCTCTCTCTCTCTCTCTTCTCTCTCTCTCTTTCTTCTCTCTCTCTCTCTCTTCTCTCTCTCTCTCTTCTCTCTCTCTCTTGTCTCTCTCTCTCTCTCTCTCTCTCTCTTCTCTCTCTCTCTCTCGCTCTCTCTCTCTCTGAAATAACTTTATTATTTATCCATTCTGTATCCCAAATCAGTTTAAAGTAGGCTTACAAGTGCAAGTGCAGTTGTATACCCCTCTTCCTATGTCCCATCCATCATTCACGTGTTGCTGTGTGACGTGGAGTCAGAGCTACTGTGTCACCAGACCAGAAGGTTATAGGTTCAGATCCCAGGAGGCCCAGTCAGGGAAAGAAGACAGAGAGTTCTTACTCATCCCAGTACTACCAGCCTACGCTGACTGAAGGAGAAATCCAATAAGCTAACTGAATAATTTAACCAATCTTGTCAGACTCTTTGTGCCAATGTGACAGATTTACATTTTGTCAATACTTGAAGCAGTTAACTGTCAGCTGTGTTTAACATACAGAGGAAATATAGAAGTTTCCTGATCAGGGGTTTCTAGACATAGCCCTGAGGGGGAGTCAGAGAGGCAGTGTCATCGACAACATGTAATTATAATCATTCAGTAAGTAATTACACTTCTGGACCATTTTATTGCCAATTCAACATCTTTTCTTGTTCTCCAGCCAGAGGAAGGTTACAGAACATGAACAACCCAAGCCTGCGGATAATATCAACATGACTTCAGTAGAGAGAGAGACAAGGCTGAGGTGTGTGTGTGTGTGTGTGTGTGTGTGTGTGTGTGTGTGTGTGTGTGTGTGTGTGTGTGTGTGTGTGTGTGTGTGTGTGTGTGTGTGTGTGTTGTGTGTGTGTGTGTGTGTGTGTGTGTGTGTGTGTGTGTGTGTGTGTGTGTGTGTGTGTGTGTGTGTGTGTGTGTGTGTGTGTGTGTGTGTGTGTGTGTGTGTGTGTGTGTGTGTGTGTGTGTGTGTGTGTGTGTGTGTGTGTGTGTGTGTGTGTGTGTGTGTGTGTGTGTGTGTGTGTGTGTGTGTGTGTGTGTGTGTGTGTGTGTGTGTGTGTGTGTGTGCGTGCGTGCGTGCGTCCGTGCGAACGTACGTGCATCCGTGTGAGCTAGCGTGCGTGATGTGTGTGAGAGAGAGTTAGAAACAGAGAACGCAAGAAGGAAGGCTAAGAAGAAGCACTAGAGGAAGGGAGAACCTCTTTTGGTCTCATGACCATTGGAGCTTTGATGCCAGGTGCTGAGCTTGCTTTCAAGTCGTGATCTTGAGTCAGCTAGTGTTGGGGAAATGAACTAACTGAGAAGCCTGGCTGGCTGGAACAACAACACACACTGACTACCTGCCTCCATGTCTCCTGTGTGTCCACTACAGTAAAATATAGTGCTCGCCTCATGTGCTGCAGTCTGCATACAGGACAGTGCTGGCTGGCACAGGGACTGAGCTGAGATACACACAAATGCACAGGCACACACACACTCACGCACTCACACAAACATACACACACAGAGTGGTTTAAAGTGTACATGTTAATGAGGTCTGAAGGTGTGAATAACTGTTACAAACTTCATACACACACATTCAGCTCCGCACAATGGACCGGGCAGTCCGAGATTTGTCTAGGAGTAGTCAGTCAGGGGTCTTATTGGCACTGGGTGGGTACTGTGGAGCCTGGTGGGGGGAGGGACCAGTCAGGTTGGTGAGGCAGGTGAGTAAGACCTTGTGACAGTGACAGCACGGTGGCAATGCAGAACAGCTGTGAGGTAGAGGGGGGGGGACATCTGCCCTTAGAGCAGGTTTCTGGAGAGATACAGACCAGCAGGTATACATGCAGCACATGTACAGGTCAGGATCTGATGATCGATGAGGTCAAAACTAATCTACATCATAACTCCAACATCAGAATAATTATCAGTATAAACCCAGGCAGAAAAAGAGAGCGAAAACCAGGCACTCTCTCCACTCAGTGTTGTGAAAACAGGTGATCCTATCTGAGCAGTGCTGTAATCTGAATAAGTGGCACTTAATGCTGAACACTGTGGTTACACAACGCTCCAATCCAGTGCTTTTCCAACCCACGGGCCACAACACAGTGTTCACCACAACCCTCTCATCGACCTGCTAGCTATCAGAGCAAAGAACCCAATTTAGCATTACCACTGGTGTCTCTCACACACCTGAAATCTGACTGCAGTAAACAGCCCTAAAGTCACATGATCAAATTCACAGAACTCTTAGATGCAGGGTCTGCCAAGAACGAGGCTAATCTTCCAACTTCATTCAGCATTAGGTTTGAGGTAGATTACATACATCACATGTCTCTGTGTTCCAGGTAATACTACAGTTCTAACAGCATTAGGTAATATTGGTTATACGCTATACAGTAAGATACTATAGCGGAATGTTGAATATGTGAGCTGTCAATCTCTCTCTCTCTTTCTCTCTCTCTGGCCTTGTGTGTGAGAGCCCACAGCTTTGGGTAGCATCCAAAATGGCACCCTATTTCCTATATAGTGCACTACTTTTGACCAAAGCCTTATGGACCCTGATCTAAAGTAGTGCACTCTATAGGGAAAGGGGTGACATTTGGGACACAACCAAGGTCTGGTTTCCATGATTGACCTGTGTTGTGTATCAGAGCAGACAATGGTGTGTTTCACCAGCCATTTTAATGGGCCATCTATACTGCCCTCATAATGTGCAGCCAGGCAGCCAGCCTCAGACTGGATGCCCCATAAAGTCTCCTGGAAAGACAGCCAGGATGGAGGCAGCAGGCAGGAGGCAGGATGAATAAACAAAGACAATCCCTACACACACATACACACAGACATGAAGGCAAACCCTACAGGTCCTCAATCAATACCAGCAGCATCAATATTCACCACCACTCCCTGCCCCTCTACCATCCTCTTCCTCCTGGTAACTAAGAGAGAGAGAGGGTGTGTGTGTGTGTGTGTGTGTGTGTGTGTGTGTGTGTGTGTGTGTGTGTGTGTGTGTGTGTGTGTGTGTGTGTGTGTGTGTGTGTGTGTGTGTGTGTGTGTGTGTGTGTGTGTGTGTGTGTGTGTGTGTGTGTGTGTGTTTGTCGTGTCTAGTCAAAAATAGAACAGGGCAAAGTCTACATTCAATATGGCATTGATTCTATTGTTGCTAATTTCTCATGGCTAGAGCTGGAGTAATTGGCTATTGCACCAGTTTGTTGCTAATTTCTCATGGCTAGAGCTGGAGTAATTGGCTATTGCACCAGTTTGTTGCTAATTTCTCATGGCTCGAGCTGGTGTAATTGGCTATTGCACCAGTTTGTTGCTAATTTCTCATGGCTAGAGCTGGAGTAATTGGCTATTGCACCAGTTTGTTGCTAATTTCTCATGGCTAGAGCTGGAGTAATTGGCTATTGCACCAGTTTGTTGCTAATTTCTCATGGCTAGAGCTGGAGTAATTGGCTATTGCACCAGTTTGTTGCTAATTTCTCATGGCTCGAGCTGGAGTAATTAGCTATTGCACCAGTTTGTTGCTAATTTCTCATGGCTCGAGCTGGAGTAATTAGCTATTGCACCAGTTTTTTGCTAATTTCTCATGGCTAGAGCTGGAGTAATCGGCTATTGCACCAGTTTGTTGCTAATTTCTCATGGCTAGAGCTGGAGTAATCGGCTATTGCGCCAGTTTGTTGCTCATTTCTCATGGCTAGAGCTGGAGTAATTGGCTATTGCACCAGTTTGTTGCTAATTTCTCATGGCTCGACCTGGAGTAATTAGCTATTGCACCAGTTTGTTGCTAATTTCTCATGGCTAGAGCTGGAGTAATTGGCTATTGCACCAGTGTGTTGCTAATTTCTCATGGCTCGAGCTGGAGTAATTGGCTATTGCACCAGTTTGTTGCTAATTTCTCATGGCTAGAGCTGGAGTAATTGGCTATTGCACCAGTTTGTTGCTAATTTCTCATGGCTAGAGCTGGAGTAATTGGCTATTGCACCAGTTTGTTACTAATTTCTCATGTCTAGAGCTGGAGTAATTGGCTATTGCACCAGTTTATTACTAATTTCTCATGGCTAGAGCTGGAGTAATTGGCTATTGCACCAGTTTGTTGCTAATTTCTCATGGCTCGAGCTGGAGTAATTGGCTATTGCACCAGTTTGTTGCTAATTTCTCATGGCTCGAGCTGGTGTAATTGGCTATTGCACCAGTTTGTTGCTAATTTCTCATGGCTAGAGCTGGAGTAATTGGCTATTGCACCAGTTTGTTGCTAATTTCTCATGGCTAGAGCTGGAGTAATTGGCTATTGCACCAGTTTGTTGCTAATTTCTCATGGCTAGAGCTGGAGTAATTGGCTATTGCACCAGTTTGTTGCTAATTTCTCATGGCTCGAGCTGGAGTAATTAGCTATTGCACCAGTTTGTTGCTAATTTCTCATGGCTCGAGCTGGAGTAATTAGCTATTGCACCAGTTTTTTGCTAATTTCTCATGGCTAGAGCTGGAGTAATCGGCTATTGCACCAGTTTGTTGCTAATTTCTCATGGCTAGAGCTGGAGTAATCGGCTATTGCGCCAGTTTGTTGCTAATTTCTCATGGCTAGAGCTGGAGTAATTGGCTATTGCACCAGTTTGTTGCTAATTTCTCATGGCTCGACCTGGAGTAATTAGCTATTGCACCAGTTTGTTGCTAATTTCTCATGGCTAGAGCTGGAGTAATTGGCTATTGCACCAGTGTGTTGCTAATTTCTCATGGCTCGAGCTGGAGTAATTGGCTATTGCACCAGTTTGTTGCTAATTTCTCATGGCTAGAGCTGGAGTAATTGGCTATTGCACCAGTTTGTTGCTAATTTCTCATGGCTAGAGCTGGAGTAATTGGCTATTGCACCAGTTTGTTACTAATTTCTCATGTCTAGAGCTGGAGTAATTGGCTATTGCACCAGTTTATTACTAATTTCTCATGGCTAGAGCTGGAGTAATTGGCTATTGCACCAGTTTGTTGCTAATTTCTCATGGCTCGAGCTGGTGTAATTGGCTATTGCACCAGTTTGTTGCTAATTTCTCATGGCTAGAGCTGGAGTAATTGGCTATTGCACCAGTTTGTTGCTAATTTCTCATGGCTAGAGCTGGAGTAATTGGCTATTGCACCAGTTTGTTGCTAATTTCTCATGGCTAGAGCTGGAGTAATTGGCTATTGCACCAGTTTGTTGCTAATTTCTCATGGCTCGAGCTGGAGTAATTAGCTATTGCACCAGTTTTTTGCTAATTTCTCATGGCTAGAGCTGGAGTAATCGGCTATTGCACCAGTTTGTTGCTAATTTCTCATGGCTAGAGCTGGAGTAATCGGCTATTGCGCCAGTTTGTTGATAATTTCTCATGGCTAGAGCTGGAGTAATTGGCTATTGCACCAGTTTGTTGCTAATTTCTCATGGCTCGACCTGGAGTAATTAGCTATTGCACCAGTTTATTACTAATTTCTCATGGCTAGAGCTGGAGTAATTGGCTATTGCACCAGTTTGTTGCTACTTACTGTTGGAGGATCAGAAAAACAGCAGCAAATATAACCACCACTTCAAGTATTCTCTAATGGAAATAATATGTTCTCTTTCACTCCTGTCTAGAAAGCAAATGTTGTAATTAACAGAGTTTTTTTAAACAGAAAAGCAACACTTCTTAGTTTTTACACCTCTGGCTTTGGCCAGAAGAATCACGCCAAAATATCTATAAAGGACAGAAGTTAACAGACAGACGCTCACAGACTCTCTCAAGTCATTACATTTTTTAATGGATTCAGTTTTTCCATTTCACTGCTTTATTGTCTCTCTAAAATAAAATGTTTTCTCATGTCTCTCTCCCCTATGAAAGACAAGGGGGCTGGTGAGATATGGGCCCAGTAACTTACATTAAGGAGAGCTGAAGAAGCATTGCTCACTATAAAGCCTTCATGTGACTGTTACAGCATACATAGAAACATCCATAAACAGTGGTTAGCAGCAACGTCATAGATGTGACAATGCTTTGAAAGCAAAGCAGTTCTATCAGTTGAAATGCTACTCTAGGATCCCAGCGTTCATAAGCACTCAACACAAACGCCTCCCTCACAAATGACCTAGATGACTATCTCATTTGTGTAGCTGGCTACAGTATAGTAATAGCACCAGCTATGTATGAGAGAGGGAGTGAGGGAGGGAGTGAGATGAGACAGAGAGAAAGATGGAGAGGTCGGGAATAAGAGAAAGAGAGAGAGAAAGAGACCAAGAGATGAAGATAGAGATGAAGAAAGTAGAGAAAAAGAGGGGCAGGGATATAGCTCCTTCTGCACATTGGTAAAGTGGTGTTAGCAGGTGACAGATGGAGGCCTGGTCACGGGGTTCTCATTCAGATGATCCTTTATTACGCTTTAACAACTGTGAGCGGGCGCTGCTAATTTCCTGCTGCTGGTGGAGATATGCTAATGAGATCTTCCACTATCCCTCCTCCATGCCAGGACACTGACTGGGGGATCAAATTCATTCTGCCTGCATTCCTCAATAGCGTAATTAACCCTCTGAGCTAAAGGTCTGTAGGGCCTAGGCATCAGCTCTGGTTAAATCTCATGGTTACTCATCATGAGACAGAGTGGGGAGAGAGGGGGGGAGAAGGGGAGAAGGGGAGAATTTCTCATGGGGAGAGGGGGGAGAAGGGGAGCTAGAGCTGGAGACAGAGTAGGGGGGTCGAGAGGAGGGGGAGAGAGGGGGACAATAGAGAGCGGGAGACAAGTGGGGAGAGAGGGGGACAAGGGGAGAGAGAGCAGGAGACAGGGGGAGAAGGGGAGAGAGGGGGGGGACAAGGGGAGAGAGAGCGGGGGGGGAGAGAGGAGGGGGAGAGAGAGGGTGGTAGAAGGAGAGAAGGTAGATGATGGGGGCCAGCTCAAAGGATTGGTTGATTTCTATAGAATGAATGCTTCCATGAAGAGCTTTTATCAGTCCTCCCTCCCCCTCCACCCCTCCCTCTTGTGTGTGTGTATAGGCTCTCAATGAATTCCCACAGCTGATCAACCAAAGGAAAAAATAATGATCCTCCCTTCCTCTCTCTCCCTCCATCTCTCTGACTAATTTCTCATGGCTAGAGCTTTTCCTCCATCTCTTGGCTCTCTGCACCAGTCTGTTGCTAATTTCTCATGGCTCGAGCTGGAGTAATTCTCTATTGCACCTCCCTTGAATGTTACTAATTATCTCTATTAGGAGGCTGAGGTCAAGCACTAATTTCTGAGCTAGTGATTTTAATGTTAGCTGGAGATATTAGGAAAAAAGTGAGAGAGAGAGGGGGAGGGGGGCGAGAGGGAGCTGCAGAGGCAGAGAGAGGGGCAGATAGAAAGAGAGAGGAGAAAGAGTGAGAGAGGTAGTAATAGAGGGAGAGATGGAGAGAGAAAAAGAGAGAGAGTGTGAAGGAGAGAGAGAGGGGGAGAGAGCGAGAGAGAGCGAGGAGAAAGAGAGAGGTAGTGATAGAGGGAGAGATGGGTAAAACAAGTCATGTTATAGAGGGATGGAAAGAGGGAGAGATAGAGAGAGAATACGTGAGAGTGAGAGAGGGGAGAAGGGGAGAGGGGGGAGAAGGGGAGAGAGGGGTGGGACAAGGGGAGAGAGGGGGGGAAGAAGGGGAGAGAGAGCTGTAGACAGAGTGGGGAGAGAGGGGGAGAAGGGGAGAGAGAGCAGGAGACTGGGGAGAGAGGAGGGGGCAAGGGGAGAGAGGGGGACCAGGGGAGAGAGCGGGAGACAGAGTGGAGAGAGAGGGGGGAGAAGGGGAGAGGGGGACAAGGGGAGAGAGGGGTGGGAAAAGGGGAGAGAGGGGGAAGAAGGGGAGAGAGAGCTGAGACAGAGTGGGGAGAGAGGGGGGAGAAGGGGAGAGGGGGACAAGGGGAGAGAGGGTGGGACAAGGGGAGAGAGGGGGCAAAGGGAGAGAGAGTGGGGACTATTGGGGGAGAGAGGGGGAGAAGGGGAGAGAGAGCAGGAGACAGTGGGTTTGAAGGAGACAGAGTAAGGGGGAGAAGGGGAGAGAGAGCAGGAGACTGGGGAGAAAGGGGGACAAGGGGAAAGAGGGGGACAGAGTGGGGAGAGAGGAGGGGAGAAGGGGAGAAGGGGAGAGAGAGCGGGAGACAGAGTGGGGAGAGGGGGAGAAGGGGAGAGAGAGCGGGAGACAAAGTGGGGAGAGAGAGGGGCTAAGGGGAGAGAGAGCAGGAGACAGAGTGGGGAAAAAGGGGGGGACAAGGGGAGAGAGGGGGACAGAGTGGGGAGAGAGGAGGGGGCAAGGGGAGAGAGGGGGAGAAGGGGAGAGAGAGCGGGAGACTGGGAGAGAGGGGGAGAAGGGGAGAAGGGGAGAAGGGAGAGAGAGCGGGAGAGAGAGTGGGGAGAGCTAATTTCTCAGTGGGGAGAAAGGGGGGACAAGGGGAGAGAGGGGGGAAAGAGTGGGGAGAGAGGAGGGGAGAAGGGGGAGAAGGGGAGAGAGGGGGAGACAGAGTGGGGAGAGAGGGGGAAGAAGGGGAGAGAGAGTGGAGACAGAGTTGGGGACAATAAGCGGGGAGACTGGGGAGAGAGGGGGGACAAGGGGAGAGAGAGCAGGAGACAGAGTGGGGAGAGAGGGGGAGAAGGGGAGAGAGGGGGGACAAGGGAGAGAGAGCGGGGGGGGAGAGAGAGGAGGGGGAGAGAGAGGGAGTAGAAGGAGAGAAGGTAGATGATGGGGGCCAGCTCAAAGATTTTTAGAATGAATTTCTCATGAAGGCTCAGTCCTCCCTCCCCCTCCACCCCTCCCTCTTGTGTGTGTGTATAGGCTCTCAATGAATTCCCACAGCTGATCAACCAAAGGAAAAATAATGATCCTCCCTTCCATTCCCTCCATCTCTGACTTTTCTCCATACCATCCGTCTCCTCTTTTTCCTCCAGTTTCTCTCTATCTCTCTAATTTCTCATCTCTCTAGAGCTCTCTCTCTCTCTCTCTCTCTCTCTCTCTCTCTCTCTCTGCACCAGTTTGTCTCTCTCTCTCTCTCTTTCTCCCTGTGAATGTACAGACATTATCTCTATTAGGAGGCTGAGGTCAAGCACTAATTTCTGATTAGTGATTTTAATGTTAGCTGGAGATAGCTGGAGTGAGAGAGAGAGGGGAGGGGGCGAGAGGGAGCTGCAGAGGCAGAGAGAGGGGCAGATAGAAAGAGCTGAGAGGTAGTAATAGAGGGAGAGATGGAGGAGAAAAAAAACAGCAGCAAATAGGGGGAGGAGCGAGTAGAGCGATGAGAAATAGTGATATGGGTAAAACAAGTCATGTTATCCTAGAGAGAGAATACGTGAGAGTGAGAGAGGGGGAGAAGGGGAGAGGGGGCAAAGAGGGGTTGTAGCGGGAGACAGAGTGGGGAAGGGGGAGAAGGGGAAGGGGGGACAAGGGGAGAGAGGGGTGGGAAAAGTGGGGGAGAGAGGGGGAAGAAGGGAGAGAGAGCTGTAGACAGAGTGGGGGAGAGAGGGGGAGAAGGGGAGAGGGGGGGACAAGGGGAGAGGGGGTGGGACAAGGGGAGAGAGGGGGGCAAGGGAGAGAGAGAGGGAGACAGAGTGGGGAGAGAGGGGGGAGAACGGGGGGAGAGAGCAGGAGACAGAGTGGGGAGAGAGGAGGGGGCAAGGGGAAAGGGGGGACAAGGGGAGAGAGGGGGAGAAGGGAGACAGACAGGAGACAGAGTGGGGAGAGAGGGGGAAGAAGGGGAGGGAGAGAAGGAGACAGACTGGGGAGAGAAGGGGGAGAAGGGAGAGAGAGCAGGAGACAGAGTGGGGAGAAAGGGGGGACAGAGGGGGTCATTACAGGGGGAGAAGGGGAGAGGGGAGTTTTTCGGGAGACAGATTTCACTGAGAAGGAGAGAGAGCGGGAGACAAAGTCTAAAATAAAAGGTTTTCTCAGTCAGGAGACAGAGTGGGGAAAAAAGGGGGACAAGGGGAGAGAGGGGGACAGAGTGGGGAGAGAGGAGGGGCAAGGGGGAGAGAGGGGGAGAAGGGGAGAGAGAGCGGGAGAGAGAGTGGGAGAGACGGGGGAGAATGGGGGAGAGAGCGAGAGAGAGAGTGGGGAGAAAGGGGGGACTGGGGAGAGAGGAGGGGGAGAAGGGGAGAAGGGAAGCGGGAGACTCAGGGGGAATAAAGAGCTGGAGACAGAGTGGGGAGAGAGGGGGAGAAGGGGAGAGGGGGACTGGGACAAGGGGAGAGAGGGGGCATGGGAGACAGTGGGGAGAGTCTGGGGGAGAAGGGGAGAAAGCAGGAGACAGAGTAAAGGGGGCAAGGGGAGAGAGGGGGACAAGGAGAGAGGGAGAGAAGGGAGAGAGAGCAGGAGACAGAGTGGGGAGAGAGAGGGGGAGAAGGGGAGAGAGCAGGAGACAGAGTGGGGAGAGAAGGGGGAAAGCAAAGCAGGAGACAGAGTGGGGAGAAAGGGGGACAAGGGGAGAGAGGGTTGAGTGGGGAGAGAGGAGGGGGAGAAGGGGAGAAGGGGAGAGAGAGCGGGAGACAGAGTGGGGAGAGAGAGAATCCCAGACAAAGTGGGGAAAAGGGGGGCAAGGGAGAGAGAGGGGAGAAGGGGAGAGAGAGCAGGAGACAGAGTGGGGAAAAGGGGGGCAAGGGGAGAGAGGGGGGGACAGAGTGGGGAGAGAGGGGGGAGAGAGGGGGAGAAGGGGAGAGAGGGGGAGAAGGGGAGAGAAGCGGGAGCCAGAGTGGGGAGAGAGGGGGAGAAGGGGAGAAGGGAGAAGGGGAGAAAGCGGGAGAGAGAGTGGGGAGAGACGGGGGGAGAAGGGGAGAGAGACTATCTCAGGAGACAGAGTGGGGAAAAAGGGGGGTAGTGGGGAGAGAGGAGGGGGCACTCAAGGGGAGTAGGGGGGAGAAGGGGATAGCGGGGAGACAGCTATGTAAGAGAGAGAGAAGGGGAGAGGAGCGGGTGAGATGAGACAGAGAGAAAGATGGGGAGAAAGGGGGGACAAGGGGAGAGAGGGGGAAAATAAGAGGGGGAAAGAGGGAGAAGGGGAGAGACGGGAGACAGAGTGGGGAGAGAGGGGGAAGAATAGAGATGAAGAAAGTGGGGAGGGGGTCGAGAGGAGGGGAGAAGAGAGGGGGACAAGGGATATAGCGGGAGACAGAGTGGGGGAGAGGGGGACTGCACATTGGAGAAGTGGAGAGAGGGGGGGGACAAGGGGAGAGTGACAGATGGAGAGGGTGGTAGAAGGAGAGAAGGTAGATGATGGGGGCCAGCTCAAAGATTGGTTGATTTCTATAGAATGAATGCTTCCATGAAGAGCTTTTATCTCCTCCCTACACCCTCCACCCCTCCCAACTGTGTATAGGCTCTCAATGAATTCCCACAGCTGATCAACCAAAGGAAAAAAATAATGATCCTCCTTCCTCTCCCTGCTGCTGGTACCATCCGTCTCCTCTTAGTTTTCCTCCATCTCTTTCTCTCTATGCTAATGAGATCTTCTCACTATCCCTCTCTCCATGCCAGTGAATGTACACTTATCTCTATTAGGAGGGAGGTCAGCACTAATTTCTGAGCTAGTGATTTTAATGTTAGCTGGAGATATTAGGAAAAAAAGTGAGAGAGAGAGGGGAGGGGCGAGAGGGAGCTGCAGAGGCAGAGAGAGGGGCAGATAGAAAGAGAGAGGAGAAAGAGTAGACCCTCTAATAGATGGAGAGAGTCTGTAGGGCCTAGAGAGGAGAGAGGGCGAGAGAGAGCGAGGAGAAAGAGAGAGGTAGATAGAGGGAGAGATGGGTAAAACAAGTCATGTTATAGGGGATGGAAAGGAGATAGAGAGAGACGTGAGGTGAGGAGAGGGAGAAGGGGAGAGGGGGAGAGGGGAGAGGGGTGGGACAAGGGGAGAGAGGGGGGAAGAAGAGAGAGGGACAGAGTGGGGAGAGAGGGGGAGAAGGGGAGAGGGGGGACTGGGACAGAGGGGGTGGGAAAAGGGGAGAGAGGGGGAAGAAGGGGAGAGGAGCTGTAGACAGAGTGGGGAGAGAGGGGGAGAAGGGGAGAGGGGGACAAGGGGGGGTGGGACAAGGGGAGAGGGGGGCAAAGGGAGAGAGAGTGGGAGACAGAGTGGGGAGAGAGGGGGAGAAGGGAGAGAGAGCAGGAGACAGAGTGGGGAGAGAGGAGGGGGCAAGGGGAGAGAGGGGGACAAGGGGAGAGAGGGGGAGAAGGGGAGAGAGAGCAGGAGACAGAGTGGGGAGAGAGGGGGGAAGAAGGGGAGGGAGAGAAGGAGACAGAGTGGGGAGAGAAGGGGGGAGAAGGGGAGAGAGAGCAGGAGACAGAGTGGGGAGAAAGGGGGGGGGGACAAGGGGAAAGAGGGGGGGACAGAGTGGGGAGAGAGGAGGGGGAGAAGGGGAGAAGGGGAGAGAGAGCGGGAGACAGAGTGGGGAGAGAGGGGGGAGAAGGGGAGAGAGAGCGGGGAGACAAAGTGGGGAGAGAGGGGGAGAAGGGGAGAGAGAGCAGGAGACAGAGTGGGGAAAAAGGGGGGACAAGGGGAGAGAGGGGGACAGAGTGGGGAGAGAGGAGGGGGCAAGGGGAGAGAGGGGGAGAAGGGGAGAGAGAGCGGGAGACAGAGTGGGGAGAGAGGGGGGAGAAGGGGAGAAGGGGAGAAGGGGAGAGAGAGCGGGAGAGAGAGTGGGGAGAGACGGGGGAGAAGGGAGAGAGAGCGAGAGAGAGAGTGGGGAGAAAGGGGGGGACAAGGGGAGAGAGGGGGAAAGAGTGGGGAGAGAGGAGGGGAGAAGGGGAGAAGGGAGAGAGAGCGGGAGACAGAGTGGGGAGAGAGGGGGGGAAGAAGGGGAGAGAGAGCTGGAGACAGAGTGGGGAGAGAGGGGGGGAGAAGGGGAGAGGGGGGGACAAGGGGAGAGGGGTGGGACAAGGGGAGAGAGGGGGGGGGCAAAGGGAGAGAGAGGGGGAGACAGAGTGGGGAGAGAGGGGGGGAGAAGGGGAGAGAGAGCAGGAGACAGAGTGGGGAGAGAGGAGGGGGGCAAGGGGAGAGAGGGGGGGACAAGGGGAGAGAGGGGGAGAAGGGGAGAGAGAGCAGGAGACAGAGTGGGGAGAGAGGGGGAGAAGGGAGAGAGAGCAGGAGACAGAGTGGGGAGAGAAGGGGGGAGAAGGGGAGAGAGAGCAGGAGACAGAGTGGGGAGAAAGGGGGGACAAGGGGAGAGAGGGGGGACAGAGTGGGGAGAGAGGAGGGGGAGAAGGGGAGAAGGGGAGAGAGAGCGGGAGACAGAGTGGGGAGAGAGGGGGAGAAGGGGAGAAGTGGAGAGAGAGCGGGAGACAAAGTGGGGAAAAAGTGGGGAGAGAGGGGGAGAAGGGAGAGAGAGCAGGAGACAGAGTGGGGAAAAAGGGGGGCAAGGGGAGAGAGGGGGGACAGAGTGGGGAGAGAGGGGGGAGAGAGGGGGAGAAGGGGAGAGAGGGGGAGAAGGGGAGAGAGAGCGGGAGACAGAGTGGGGAGAGAGGGGGAGAAGGGGAGAAGGGAGAAGGGGAGAGAGAGCGGGAGAGAGAGTGGGGAGAGACGGGGGGAGAAGGGGAGAGAGAGCGAGAGAGAGAGTGGGGAGAAAGGGGGACAACAAGGGGAGAGAGGGGGGACAGAGTGGGGAGAGAGGAGGGGGAGAAGGGAGAAGGGGAGAGAGAGCGGGAGACAGAGTGGGGGAGAGAGGGGGAGAAGGGGAGAGAGAGCAGGAGACAGAGTGGGGAGAAAGGGGGGGACAAGGGGAGAGGGGGGCAGAGTGGGGAGAGAGGAGGGGGCAAGGGGAGAGAGGGGGGAGAGAGAGCGGGAGACAGAGTGGGGAGAGGGGGGAGAAGGGGAGAAGGGGAGAAGGGGGAGAGAGAGTGGGAGACAGAGTGGGGAGAGAGGGGGAGAAGGGGAGAAGGGGAGAGAGAGCGGGAGACAGAGTGGGGAGAGAGGGGGGGAGAAGGGGAGAGAGAGCGGGAGAGAGAGTGGGGAGAGACGGGGGGAGAAGGGGAGAGAGAGCGAGAGAGAGAGGGTGGTAGTAGAAGGAGAGAAGGTAGATGACGGGGGCCAGAGCAGAGCACCAGTAGGGTCAATCTCTCCACTGTCCAGAAATAACACAATTAACAGCAGAGCACTCCGGGGCCTTACAGTCACTGCAGCCCTTTAAGCAGTTCGGCTAGTGGTTGAGTTCTGTGACATTTTACTGTGATAATTATCTTTGCAGTGAATATGGAATTGAAAGAGAAATCTTTAGGGAAATCATTCTCGTTATATTGCTGGTGTGGGGCACATCATGTCACAACTACTCATTTCAAGCCTAGGCCTGAACCAAAAAGAAGAGAACCCATCAGCCCTCCTGTCCCTCTTCTCTCTCTTTCAGCAGGAGGTTTCTCCATCAGCCAGAGCCGAAGAGAGAGACAACCAGAGAAGAGAAGATAGGAAAACAGCACTGAGAATCAGACCGTGCATCCATCCATCCCATTAGACTCTACTCTGTTGAAAATAAGAGAGACCCTGGCTGGTTCTATAGAACCTCAGGCCAGTTAGTTAGTCTGTGAAGAGAATGGCTCTGGTTCTATAGAACCTCAGGCCAGTTAGTTAGTCTGTGAAGAGAATGGCTCTGGTTCTATAGAACCTCAGGCCAGTTAGTTAGTCTGTGAAGAGAATGGCTCTGGTTCTATAGAACCTCTGGCCAGTTAGTTAGTCTGTGAAGGGAATGGCTCTGGTTCTATAGAACCTCAGGCCAGTTAGTTAGTCTGTGAAGAGAATGGCTCTGGTTCTATAGAACCTCAGGCCAGTTAGTTAGTCTGTGAAGTGAATGGCTCTGGTTCTATAGAACCTCAGGCCAGTTAGTTAGTCTGTGAAGAGAATGGCTCTGGTTCTATAGAACCTCAGGCCAGTTAGTTAGTCTGTGAAGAGAATGGCTCTGGTTCTATAGAACCTCAGGCCAGTTAGTTAGTCTGTGAAGAGAATGGCTCTGGTTCTATAGAACCTCAGGCCAGTTAGTTAGTCTGTGAAGGGAATGGCTCTAGTTCTATAGAACCTCAGGCCAGTTAGTTAGTCTGTGAAGAGAATGGCTCTGGTTCTATAGAACCTCAGGCCAGTTAGTTAGTCTGTGAAGAGAATGGCTCTGGTTCTATAGAACCTCAGGCCAGTTAGTTAGTCTGTGAAGGGAATGGCTCTGGTTCTATAGAACCTCAGGCCAGTTAGTTAGTCTGTGAAGAGAATGTCTCTGGTTCTATAGAACCTCAGGCCAGTTAGTTAGTCTGTGAAGAGAATGGCTCTGGTTCTATAGAACCTCAGGCCAGTTAGTTAGTCTGTGAAGGGAATGGCTCTAGTTCTATAGAACCTCAGGCCAGTTAGTTAGTCTGTGAAGAGAATGGCTCTGGTTCTATAGAACCTCAGGCCAGTTAGTTAGTCTGTGAAGGGAATGGCTCTGGTTCTATAGAACCTCAGGCCAGTTAGTTAGTCTGTGAAGGGAATGGCTCTGGTTCTATAGAACCTCAGGCCAGTTAGTTCGTCTGTGAAGAGAATGGCTCTGGTTCTATAGAACCTCAGGCCAGTTAGATAGTCTGTGAAGAGAATGGCTCTGGCCCTGACACCTGGCCCTGCGCTATGCAGTAGTTTAAGATTAGAAGATGTGTTTACACAGACAGACAAACTTTACCTCCACCCCCCCACCCCTCTCGCAAATCAATCAGACGTCCTCACTCAAGGTCCCTCTTTGTCAAATCCAGCTTTTCACTCTGAAATTAGATCTGCAGTGTGGTGGGGCGATCAAACAGACAGCTGAGTACTAGGAGGAGAGAAGGAGAGAATGTCACACTAATGCCACCGCCAGCAGCCAGACCAGCAGCCAGGCCAGCAGCCAGGCCAGCCCTGCCACACACGGCCCTGCCTGCCACCGCAAACACTTTAAGGGTCAAAGAAGGCCAGGCTGTAAGTCCATTAGATTAGAGAATGGATGGCTTCGGATCGCCTGCCTGACACCTGCATCGTGTATTCTCAAAAAGACCCTGGAGGGTAGCGGAGAGAAGAGGACGAGAGAGAAGAAGGGAGGAAGGGAGGGAGGGAGGGAACAGAATAAAGGGAAGGGAACGGGAGGGAAAAAACAGAGGGAGAAAGACATTAGTAAATAGTAAGTCATAAAGGAGAGGAGAGGTTGGAAAGGAGAGGTCTCTGCTTCAGTTCAGTCACTGCAAAGTGTGACCTCTCACTGAAAACAACCATCCATAGAGAGCAGCAAGGGGAACTGCCCCTCCCTAGCTTCAGGCAATGCTCAAACCCTACACCCCAACCTGAGCACTCCGTTCTGCCGCCTCTGGTCTCTTGACTATCTCACCCCCACGGGAGGTCAGCTCCCACTACACCCAATCCAAGCTCTTCTCACACTACACACACTGCTACTCCAACACACATACAAACACTCACTCCATCATCTGCTTATAAACACTGCTACTCCAACACACATACAAACACTCACTCCATCATCTGCTTATAAACACTGCTACTCCAACACACATACAAACACTCACTCCATCATCTGCTTATAAACACTGCTACTCCAACACACATACAAACACTCATGCTTACATGCTTACTTACTTTATCGTGTTCTTCTTAGTTCTTATTGTATATCTCGTGTGTTTTTGTTCTACCTTGTTATTTTTAGTATCACATTGCTCTTGATTACTGCACTTGTTGACATTTCACTGTACTTGTCCATGTGACATTAAAACTAGAACCTCGGAACTCAATGTTGGAACCAGCTTCACATCTTCTCCAAAAAACATCTGAAACGTTACCTCTTCAAACACTGTCTTAAATAAGACACCTCAGTCAGTCTTCTTCCGTCCATTTTTGCTTTCGTCTTTTCCTACCAGCTCTGACTTTGCTGATAAATTCTTTATAGCAGAAAAATGTATTTACTACGACTGTGACATGTGGTTGTCTCACCCAGCTATGTTAAGATGAATGCACTAACTGCAAGTCACTCTGGATAAGAGAGTCTGCTAAATGACCGAACTAGAAATGCAATAGATCCAGACCAGCTGATCACAATACTGACACCAAAAGACACCAGTCACACTTCAAATGAAACAACGAAGACTTAAGCCCATTTTAAATGTATGTACTATGACTCTTTATGTACTATGACTCTTTATGTACTATGACTCTTTATGTAATATGACTCTTTATGTACTATGACTCTTTATGTACTATGACTCATTATGTACTATGACTCTTTATGTACTATGACTCTTTATGTACTATGACTCTTTATGTACTATGACTCTTTATGTACTATGACTCTTTATGTACTATGACTCTTTATGTAATATGACTCTTTATGTACTATGACTCTTTATGTAATATGACTCTTTATGTAATATGACTCTTTATGTACTATGACTCTTTATGTACTATGACTCTTTATGTAATATGACTCTTTATGTACTATGACTCATTATGTACTATGACTCTTTATGTAATATGACTCTTTATGTAATATGACTCTTTATGTACTATGACTCTTTATGTAATATGACTCTTTATGTACTATGACTCATTATGTACTATGACTCTTTATGTAATATGACTCTTTATGTAATATGACTCTTTATGTACTATGACTCTTTATGTAATATGACTCTTTATGTACTATGACTCTTTATGTACTATGACTCTTTATGTACTATGACTCTTTATGTACTATGACTCTTTATGTACTATGACTCTTTATGTACTATGACTCTTTATGTACTATGACTCTTTATGTAATATGACTCTTTATGTAATATGACTCTTTATGTAATATGACTCTTTATGTAATATGACTCTTTATGTACTATGACTCTTTATGTAATATGACTCTTTATGTAAAATGACTCTTTATGTAATATGACTCTTTATGTACTATGACTCTTTATGTAATATGACTCTTTATGTACTATGACTCTTTATGTAATATGACGTTGCTTATAAATGACTGATGAGACATCTGTGTTATACCTACAAAGACTATGAATTCTCTATAAAGCACTTAAACGTCTTTGTTGTTGGCCTGAAGTGGGATTCACAAGACAACGAACCTCAGTCTATAGGGACTGTACAGTGGTCCTGACTTCACCTTTGTCCAACAGACAGGAAATAATCAACAATAAACGTCCTTTAGCTTGAACAAGAAACACCGGTCGTGTCGTCAGACGTCCCCTGACAGACCTGACCCTGGAAGTAACATCGTTTGATATTCTATTATCCTGGTTGTTTTCCATCCAGCTCCAAATGGTGCCGCAGTAATCTGGTTTAACCACGGCTATCTGGGATCGATCGGATGGTCTGCTGGTCAACCGTACGAGCAAACAGGAGGTGAGGGAATGAATAACGGAGGAGGGGAAGGTGGAGGGGGTAGGGAGGCAGAGGGAGAGGAAAGGGGGGTGTGAGAGAGAGAGGGGGAGGGAGAGAGAGAGTAGGAGAGTAGTGGTGGGGGATAAATCAATACAGTTACAGCACATATCACAATATTATTTGGGGTGATAGTATGTAGACACAGTACTTTGCAGCTATTCATCTGTACCTGCACTAAAACTCTGGTATTTTTCATCATATAACTTGCAAGGCATCATCTTAGCGGGCATATAGTGAGCAGTATGTTTGGAACATCAAATCGCAAAATAAAAGGGCAGTATCGAACATACTGTATAGGATCATGAGAATTGTGAGAATTCCCATACATATCATATTGGCACCTAAGTATCTTGATAATTGTGTATCGTGAGGTCCCTGGAAATTCCCATCCCTAGAGGATAGGGGTTAGAGATAGTTAGGGAGAGGCGAGAGATAGAGAAAGAGAGAGGGAGTGGTAGAGAGAGTGAAGACATACTCCCTCAGCCACACATGAGCACTCATCCAAAGAGGGTCCTGACTCCGCAACACAAAAACTCACTCAGAGAGGAGCCTGTCTATCTTCACTGTGACAACACAACAGAGCCATCCACATACATACAGCCTGTCTCCCACACACAGATCTATACACATACAGCCTGTCTCCCACACACAGATCTATACACATACAGCCTGTCTCCCACACACAGATTTATACACATACAGCCTGTCTCCCACACACAGATCCACACACACACCTTGCCTCACCCCCTGCCTCAGGAAAATAGACCCGGGAGAATAAAGGAGTTCACAGTAAATCTACAAGTGATTTCCCAGACCTGGGTTCAAATACGATTTGCAATCTTTCAAACAATGAGTGTTTAGGTTTAGCCTGTCTGGGGTACAAGGTCTGCCCCCTCCTCTTCCTCCTCATTTGATTTAGTTGTACAGCGTGTGCCCATGAATGGAAGCCAACCCTCAGCCATGAGCCCAGTGCTGGCTGCTGTTATTATGTGACATCAAGGTGAACTCCAGCTCTATCAGGAATACGCCTATTAAACACCTAGTAAAAGAGAAAAAAAACAGGGGAAACACATCTGTTTCCTATTTTAGAATGTTGCCACCAGAGAATTGTCTCACATAGCATGGAGGGAGGGATCAGAGGTGGTAGAGAGAGAAAGGGAGCGAGACAGAGAGACAGGGGAAGCAGTTCTACAGTTGTATGATTCCCTAACCGGTCCTCTCTCTCCAGAATGAGTGTTTTTATGTACCATGGTGGCAGACCATAGATGTTCGAAGACATATACCGTATACTCAGTAACTGGCAGGATGCCAGACTGCCTTGCTTACATCTACTGCCTTTCTCTGTGTCATGACGTTGGCCTGGGCGTAGGTTTATGACAGTCATATATACCTCTTCCCCCCTTTTTTCCTCTCTCTACCCTACTGATGTTACATTTGCAAACCCCTTGGTTAACATAGAGATTCTGGGAACATCAGAAGGTGGGGGGAAATTAACTATATTCTGGTAATCAGACCAATTGAACATATGCGGTGGTACTTAATGAATAGGATGTCAGTCCGGTTGTCATCTGAGACATTCTCATCAATGATAAGATGACAAACTCTACAGTGGAAAGTCTACACATCAGAATTATCCGATTCACATGGAATTGTTGTTCAACTTAAATGTTTGAATATGAAATTACTCATGATGGGATGAAATGTGATTTTAGCTTCTAAAATGTGAGATGTTGGGTCTTTATAAGATATGGCCCTGTGAAGGGACATGGGCTATAAAACTTCAAAAACACGCCCTCCTCTCCCTTCCTATATAAGCCCTAAGCCCAATATAACTTCCTGTTCCGAGGATGTAGGACGATGGTCCTATGTCAGAATGGTTCAGATAATAACTACAGAACGAAGCCAACATCAGTGTGAGCTTTGGTTGCGAATGGTATGAACTTTGAACTCTTATTCACTACAGAAGTGATACCTCCTAGCCGTTGAGTTAGCAACAGCAGATCCAACCGAGGGTTAGGAAGGAACAGACAGAGTATCCCGTCTATCACTCAACGACGTTACTATAACATATCCAATTGACAACCAGAGACATTCTTCAAAGGACTCGGTTTGGCAACACGGCCTTCCATCTACCACCAACCTACCGAAGCGCAGCTCAGAGTAAATATTTATTGCATTTTCCTTTTCCAAATGGCCGGTAATTTAGAATGCATCAGATACTGTATTTACGATAGCACAGCTTCTCCCTGTGTTCCTCAGTCTTTCCGCTCTTTCACTCAAACCCAGCCCTTTTCCTTTGTGTAACAAGCTGTCATATCTGTTCCGCCCGCTAGGGACGTTTTCCTTTATGACGTCATTTGTAATCAAGTTATGATTTAATTATGTGTATGTGTAATTCTGTGTGATTAGTTAGGTATTTAGTAAATCCTTTATTAAACCCAATTTTGTATTGCAGAGCTCGTGCAGATAACCAAGAATTTACAACTTTCAGATGAAACTAAATTAAGATGACGATTAATATTGACTACTATTGATGTAAAATATTACTAGGTCTTTAAGAGTTTATTCAGAAGATAAAAGCTCTATAAATATTATTTCGTGGTGCCCTGACTCTCTAGCTAATTACATTTACATGATTAGCTCAATCAGGTGATATTAATTACGGATCAATTATTTTATAGAATAGCATGTCATATCACTTAATCCGGCATAGCCAAAGACACGACATCTGTTCACTGGTGGATTTTTTTACTGTTTTACTATTTTTTACTGAGATCAGTAGAACTCTCTCCCTCTTCCTCCCTCTCTTTGTCTCTATCTATCCATCTATCCATCCATCTATCCCGCCATCCCTCCATCCATCCATCCATCCATCCATCCCTCTCTCTCTCTCTCTCTCTCTCTCTCTCTCTCTCTCTCTCTCTCTCTCTCTCTCTCTCTCTTCTCTCTCTCTCTCTCTATCTATCTCTCTCCCTATCTATCTAGCTATCTCTCTGTGTGTGTGTGTGTGTTCTCACACCTCTCCAGTATGGCCTCCTGCCAACACAGCTCTCCCAACAGGTCTCTTTGCGTATTTTCACCTCAGAATGAGATCTGGGCCACACTCACAGTGACAGGAAACCTCCCAAATACCTCAGAACTGATGTCTTACTGTGCCTGGTGCCACTGTGTATTACCTCTAGCAGTCTATAGGCCTTTCCAATGTACCCACATCCATTTTTAGTCCACCACACACAGCCCATTTTAAACAGGATGGATTGATCTGGGAGGGATGGAGAGGTAGAGGGCAAAAGAGCGAGATGGCGGTGGTTCCTTTCTTTCTCTCCGACTCACAAGTGGGTGTTGAATAATTTAGGGTCCGTTGTCACCCGTCTGTGTTTCTAATGAATCAGGGGGGATCCCCTGTGGGGTGACCTGAGAGGAACATGATATTACAGTTGTTTAGCGAGAGGAGAGAGGTCAGGGGTCGCCACATAGGAAGTATCAGAGTGGAGAGGGTGGGGGTCACTGTTCTGTCATAAGACATGTGTTCCTCTCTCTGTCTTACCTGGCTGGAACCGTGTTATAGAACAGTGGTAGAGAACAGGAGAGCAAGGCAAGGGTGACTGTACAGCAACCTGCTGGAGCTGCTACTTTAAGTTTGTTGTACCCCAGGGATGGAGCTGTGGATTTCAAACAGAACATGGAGGAAAGAGGAGCTATTGCAGACATTGAGAATATGGAGAAAAGGTGTGTCTTATCATTAAATATACAGTATAATACACACACGTATGCATTCAAGCAATCCCTCTCTCTCTCTCTCACACACACACACACACACACACACACACACACACACACACACACACACACACACACACACACACACACACACACACACACACACACACACACACACACACACACACACACACACACACACACACACACACAGCAGTGAGCAAATTTGTAATGCACAGCAAATCTATGTGAAGCATCTTGTATTGTGTGGAACAAAGGGAATGTAGACACACACAAACACTGACACACACATACACACCCAAACCTATGTGACTCAACATTGTCACAAAGGGACACAGACACACAGACACACAGACACAGAACAAATGGGTAGCAGACTGCTTGCTGTTCATGCCAGTAAAAGAGGGCATTAATTAGACTGCCAGCATCAATACATGTCCAGCATTTTCAATCAGCCTAATTGTATTCCTCACAGGGAAATGGACAGTTTGGTTATAAATTAGACCTTGTTCATTTGTTTACCCCCGATAGAACAATGCTTCCTGATTTAACTCATTGGATACATACAGGTTTACTCTACACAGTTAATTTGTACTCACAGCCACACATACATTTGCATATAGACTGGAAGGCATCATCCTGCACCAAATCTAACAAGCTCAATTCTACAACCAGAATTCTATTGGGAAGCTACCAGCCAAACACAACATAGTACAAAGCACTGAACCAACACTGAATCAATAACTCAAACATGAACTCCATCAAATAGTGGATCGAACACTACTCCACTCTGATATAGTGTATATATGACCCTATACCACTACTTACATCCCCTCTCTCTCTGATGTTTAATACAACATACCATGGAGACACAGTCTTCTCTAGCCCCATGGTACTATGACTGAGACTCAGTCTTCTCTAGCCCCATGGCACTATGACTGAGACTCAGTCTTCTCTAGCCCCATGGTACTATGACTGAGACTCAGTCTTCTCTAGCCCCATGGCACTATGACTGAGACTCAGTCTTCTCTAGCCCCATGGTACTATGACTGAGACTCAGTCTTCTCTAGCCCCATGGCACTATGACTGAGACTCAGTCTTCTCTAGCCCTATGGCACTATGACTGAGACTCAGTCTTCTCTAGCCCCATGGCACTATTACTGAGACTCAGTCTTCTCTAGCCCCATGGTACTATGACTGAGACTCAGTCCTCTCTAGGCCCATGGTACTATGACCGAGACTCAGTCTCTCGAGCCCCATGGTACTATGATTGAGACTCAGTCTTCTCTAGCCCCATGGCACTAATTCTGAGACTCAGTCTTCTCTAGCCCCTTGGTACTATGACTGAGACTCAGTCTTATCTTGGCCCATGGCACTAATACTGAGACTCAGTCTTCTCTAGCCCTATGGCACTATGACTGAGACTCAGTCTTCTCTAGCCCCATGGCACTATTACTGAGACTCAGTCTTCTCTAGCCCCATGGCACTATGACTGAGACTCAGTCTTCTTTAGCCTCATGGTACTATGACTGAGACTCAGTCTTCTCTAGCCCCATGGTACTATGACTGAGACTCAGTCTTCTCTAGCCCCATGGTACTACGACTGAGACTCAGTCTTCTCTAGCCCCATGGCACATTGACTGAGACTCAGTCTCTCTTGCCCCTTGGTACTATGACTGAGACTCAGTCTTATCTAGCCCCATGGTACTACGACTGAGACTCAGTCTTTTCTAGCCCCATGTCACTATGACTGAGACTCAGTCTTCTCTAGCCCCATGGCACTAATACTGAGACTCAGTCTTCTCTAGCCCCATGGCACTAATTCTGAGACTCAGTCTTCTCTAGCCCCTTGGTACTATGACTGAGACTCAGTCTTATCTTGGCCCATGGCACTATGACTGAGACTCAGTCTTATCTAGCCCCATGGTACTACGACTGAGACTCAGTCTTTTCTAGCCCCATGTCACTATGACTGAGACTCAGTCTTCTCTAGCCCCATGGCACTAATACTGAGACTCAGTCTTCTCTAGCCCCATGGTACTATGAATGAGACTCAGTCTTCTCTAGGCCCATGGCACTATTACTGAGACTCAGTCTGCTCTAGCCCCATGGTACTATGACTGAGACTCAGTCTTCTCTAGCCCCATGGCACTATGACTGAGACTCAGTCTTCTCTCGCCCCATGGCACTATGACTGAGACTCAGTCTTCTCTAGCCCCATGGCACTATTACTGAGACTTAGTCTTCTCTAGCCCCATGGCACTAATACTGAGACTCAGTCTTCTCTAGCCCCATGGCACTAATTCTGAGACTCAGTCTTCTCTAGCCCCTTGGTACTATGACTGAGACTCAGTCTTATCTTGGCCCATGGCACTAATACTGAGACTCAGTCTTCTCTAGCCCTATGGCACTATGACTGAGACTCAGTCTTCTCTAGCCCCATGGCACTATTACTGAGACTCAGTCTTCTCTAGCCCCATGGCGCTATGACTGAGACTCAGTCTTCTTTAGCCTCGTGGTACTATGACTGAGACTCAGTCTCTCTAGCCCCATGGTACTATGACTGGGACTCAATCTTCTCTAGCCCATGGCACTCATACTAAGACTCAGTCTTCTCTAGCCCCATGGCACTATGACTGAGACTCAGTCTTCTCTAGCCCCATGGCACATTGACTGAGACTCAGTCTCTCTTGCCCCTTGGTACTATGACTGAGACTTAGTCTTCTCTAGCCCCATGGCACTAATACTGAGACTCAGTCTTCTCTAGCCCCATGGCACTAATTCTGAGACTCAGTCTTCTCTAGCCCCTTGGTACTATGACTGAGACTCAGTCTTATCTTGGCCCATGGCACTAATACTGAGACTCAGTCTTCTCTAGCCCTATGGCACTATTACTGAGACTCAGTCTTCTCTAGCCCCATGGCACTATTACTGAGACTCAGTCTTCTCTAGCCCCATGGCGCTATGACTGAGACTCAGTCTTCTTTAGCCTCGTGGTAAAATGACTGAGACTCAGTCTCTCTAGCCCCATGGTACTATGACTGAGACTCAGTCTTCTCTATCCCATGGCACTCATACTAAGACTCAGTCTTCTCTAGCCCCATGGCACTAATACTGAGACTCAGTCTTCTCTAGCCCCATGGTACTATGAATGAGACTCAGTCTTCTCTAGGCCCATGGCACTATTACTGAGACTCAGTCTGCTCTAGCCCCATGGTACTATGACTGAGACTCAGTCTTCTCTAGCCCCATGGCACTATGACTGAGACTCAGTCTTCTCTCGCCCCATGGCACTATGACTGAGACTCAGTCTTTCCTAGCCCCATGGCACTATTACTGAGACTCAGTCTTCTCTAGCCCCATGGTACTATGACTGAGACTCAGTCTTCTCTAGCCCCATGGTACTATGACTGAGACTCAGTCTTCTCTAGCCCCTTGGTACTATGACTGAGACTCAGTCTTATCTTGGCCCATGGCACTATGACTGAGACTCAGTCTTCTCTAGCCCCATGGCACTAATACTGAGACTCAGTCTTCTCTAGCCCCATGGCACTATGACTGAGACTCAGTCTTCTCTAGCCCCATGGCACTATTACTGAGACTCAGTCTTCTCTAGCCCCATGGTACTATGGGGCTAGCCCCATGGCACTATGACTGAGACTCAGTCTCTCTAGCCCCATGGTACTACGACTGAGACCTAGTCTTCTCTAGCCCCATGGCACTATGACTGAGACTCAGTCTCTCTAGCCCCATTGTACTACGACTGAGACTCAGTCTTCTCTAGCCCCATGGCACTATGACTGAGACTCAGTCTCTCTAGCCCCATGGTACTACGACTGAGACTCGGTCTTCTCTAGCCCCATGGCACTATGACTGAGACTCAGTCTCTCTAGCCCCATGGTACTACGTCTGAGACTCAGTCTTCTCTAGCCCCATGGCACTATGACTGAGACTCAGTCTTCTCTAGCCCCATGGTACTACGACTGAGACTCAGTCTTCTCTAGCCCCATGGCACTATGACTGAGACTCAGTCTCTCTAGCCCCATGGTACTATGACTGAGACTCAGTCTCTCTAGCCCCATGGTACTATTGCTGAGACTCAGTCTTCTCTAGCCCCATGGTACTATGGGGCTAGCCCCATGGCACTATGACTGAGACTCAGTCTCTCTAGCCCCATGGTACTACGACTGAGACTCAGTCTTCTCTAGCCCCATGGCACTATGACTGAGACTCAGTCTCTCTAGCCCCATGGTACTACGACTGAGACTCAGTCTTCTCTAGCCCCATGGCACTATGACTGAGACTCAGTCTCTCTAGCCCCATGGTACTACGACTGAGACTCAGTCTTCTCTAGCCCCATGGCACTATGACTGAGACTCAGTCTCTCTAGCCCCATGGTACTATTACTGAGACTCAGTCTTCTCTAGCCCCATGGTACTATGGGGCTAGCCCCATGGCACTATGACTGAGACTCAGTCTCTCTAGCCCCATGGTACTACGACTGAGACTCAGTCTTCTCTAGCCCCATGGCACTATGACTGAGACTCAGTCTCTCTAGCCCCATGGTACTACGACTGAGACTCAGTCTTCTCTAGCCCCATGGCACTATGACTGAGACTCAGTCTCTCTAGCCCCATGGTACTACGACTGAGACTCAGTCTTCTCTAGCCCCATGGCACTATGACTGAGACTCAGTCTCTCTAGCCCCATGGTACTACGACTGAGACTCAGTCTTCTCTAGCCCCATGGCACTATGACTGAGACTCAGTCTCTCTAGCCCCATGGCACTATGACTGAGACTCAGTCTCTCTATCACCATGGTACTACGACTGAGACTCAGTCTTCTCTAGTCCCATGGTACTACGACTGAGACTCAGTCTCTCTAGCCCCATGGCACTATGACTGAGACTCAGTCTCTCTAGCCCCATGGTACTACGACTGAGACTCAGTCTTCTCTAGCCCCATGGTACTACGACTGAGACTCAGTCTTCTCTAGCCCCATGGTACTACGACTGAGACTCAGTCTCTCTAGCCCCATGGTACTACGACTGAGACTCAGTCTTCTCTAGCCCCATGGTACTACGACTGAGACTCAGTCTTCTCTAGCCCCATGGCACTATGACTGAGACTCAGTCTTCTCTAGCCCCATGGTACTACGACTGAGACTCAGTCTCTCTAGCCCCATGGCACTATCACTGAGACTCAGGCTTCTCTAGCCCCATGGTACTACGACTGAGACTCAGTCTCTCTTGCCCCATGGCACTATCACTGAGACTCAGTCTTATCTAGCCCCATGGCACTATCACTGAGACTCAGGCTTCTCTAGCCCCATGGTACTACGACTGAGACTCAGTCTTATCTTGCCCCATGGCACTTTCACTGAGACTCAGGCTTCTCTAGCCCCACTATCACTGAGACTCACTGAGACTCACACTCCTAATGGATAACTGAATGGATGGCTTTGACCTAAACACATGTCCCAAGGGGGCTGTTACAGTAGCACACACACACACACACACACACACACACACACACACACACACACACACACACACACACACACACACACACACACACACACACACACACACACACACACACACACACACACACACACACACACACACACACACACACACACACACACACACACACACACACACACACACATAAACTCTCTGCATCATCCCATTGGTAGTGCTGTAGTGTACAAGTGCAGTGTCCAGGACTTCCTGGTATGTTGTGTTGAGTTGGCTGGATGAGATGAGAGTAACAGAGTAACAAGGTAGCTAATACTGTAGGCCCCCATAGTCTTACTGACTTTACACTTTACACAGTTTTTTATCTTTTGAAACATTATTTATTTAGTTCCTCAATTGTCTCTGTCTCTCCCAGTCTGTTCATATCTTCTCTGACCTCCACCCTTCTCTCTTCCTCTCTCCTTCTGCATTCTCTTCCCGCTCTATTTTTACACTGTTGTTTTCTCACTTTCTTTTCCTACATTTGTTCTCTCTCTCTCTACCCTCTGACCTGTCTGTCTCTCTCTCTCTCCCTCTCTCTCTCTCTCTCTCTCTTTGCGTTTCCCTTTCTATCCTTCCTTCCCTCACTTCATTGATTAGTAGAAGACTGCTGTCCTGATGCGTTGAAGCCTGACCATGATGTCTAGGGAAATCAGAGCACTTCCTCCTCCCGTGTGGTAAGCCCAGCAGTCCACATGCACACACACACACGCACGCAGGCACACACACGCACACACACACACACTCACACTCACACACACACAAACACACACACACAAACTCACACTAACACTCACACAAACACACACACCAATACACGACGAGAGAGAGAGAGAGAGAGAGAGAGAGAGAGAGAGAGAGAGAGAGAGAGAGAGAGAGAGAGAGAGAGACATAAGCACACACACTCATACACATGCATTCAAACATGCAAAAACACATGCACACACACACACAACTCCAACCTTAGCTACAGCTTAAAATGGGAGGGGAGTCATGTTGCGTTGGGAATATTTGTGTCTGATAGAATTCTCCAAGGGGTTATAGTGAGAGCAGAGAGAGGTGCTGAGCTAAGGAGGACCCAACAAGTCTAGTGCAGAGAAAAACAAACTCACGCACTAAACACACAGACTCACAGTATAGATAAAACATCTGCCCTCACACACACACACACACACACACACACACACACACACACACACACACACACACACACACACACACACACACACACACACACACACACACACACACACACACACACACACACACACACACACACACACACAGTCTCACAAAGTGCAGATAAAACATCTGAGCACACACGTTGAATTCAGTGATCCTGTTCTTTGTGATGGCACAGCACTTCCAGGAAATGCCTGAAGTCTGTCTTTATTTCTTTCTTCTCCAGTCAGCAGCCAGCCGGGTGCAACTCACTTCCTCTGATAGCTTCACAGAACAGAGAACTTCTCCTCAAAGACACACCACATCTTCTCTCCTTCGGATTCTTTAGGATGCAACCACTGAGGCAGATGATGAATAGTGTATAAGTTAGCAGTAAGGATATGCATGTGGGGCATGCAGACAGTATTGCCCTAAGTGCAGGGGATTGATGTTGTTTATATAACAGGAGATCATTAGTGACCTTCAGAGTGCAGTGAGCCTCTTTGCACCACTAGAAGCTAAATAGAATAAGTCAAGAAAGTCAAGTCATGATGCAGTGAAAACAGCAGAACCTCTTGAACTCCTGTTGACTCAACACTAGTAACTCTCTATGGAGGCACACACCCAGACACAACCAGACTCTACCCCACCAGCCCCTCCTCTCTCTGATCTGCAGGTACAGCACCACACCCCAGAGGAACTGGTTTACAAAACGCTCAGCTGGCCCTGCAAACCTCTGTCACGCACTCTGACTGACCATCTCACACTGGGATCTGGGATGTGTTCAGTGGTAAAACGCTTTGAAACGGAAACATAACATCTATGGTGTTACTGGACAAGTTCTAGTAATACTGTGTCTTGTGTTTCACAAGTTGGTTTAAAATGTTTTCCACCAACTGAACACAATCCTGGATGGACCTAGCAAACAGAGGAAGGCTTGGTTCCACAGGAAAAGATGTGCCTGGACTTATTTCACATTTGTTGTGTTACAGCCCGAATTCAAAATGGATTCAATTGATTTTTTTCCTCACCCATCTACACACAATACCCCATAATGACAAAGTGAAAACATGTTTTTAGAAATGCTTGCATATTTATTGAAAATTAAATACTGAAATATTTAATTTACATAAGTATTCACACCTAAGAGTCAATACATGTTAGAACTCCCTTTGGCAGATTTATAGCTGTGAGTCTTTCTGGGTAAGTCTCTAAGAGCTGTGAGTCTTTCTGGGTAAGTCTCTAAGAGCTGTTGGTCTTTCTGGGTGAGCCTCTAAGAGCTGTGAGTCTTTCTGGGTAAGTCTCTAAGAGATGTGAGTCTTTCTGGGTAAGTCTCTAAGAGATGTGAGTCTTTCTGGGTAAGTCTCTAAGAGCTGTGAGTCTTTCTGGGTAAGTCTCTAAGAGATGTGAGTCTTTCTGGGTAAGTCTCTAAGAGATGTGAGTCTTTCTGGGTAAGTCTCTAAGAGCTGTGAGTCTTTCTGGGTAAGTCTCTAAGAGATGTGAGTCTTTCTGGGTAAGTATCTAAGAGATGTGAGTCTTTCTGGGTAAGTCTCTAAGACTTGTGAGTCTTTCTGGCTAAGTCTCTAAGAGATGTGAGTCTTTCTGGGTAAGTCTCTAAGAGCTGTGAGTCTTTCTGGGTAAGTCTCTAAGAGCTATGAGTCTTTCTGGGTAAGTCTCTAAGAGATGTGAGTCTTTCTGGGTAAGTCTCTAAGAGATGTGAGTCTTTCTGGGTAAGTCTCTAAGATATGTGAGTCTTTCTGGGTAAGTCTCTAAGAGATGTGAGTCTTTCTGGGTAAGTCTCTAAGAGATGTGAGTCTTTCTGGGTAAGTCTCTAAGATATGTGAGTCTTTCTGGGTAAGTCTCTAAGAGCTTTGCACTCCTGGATTGTACAATTTTTGCACATTATTCTTTAAACAATTCTTCAAGCTCCGTCAAGTTGGTTGTTGATCATTGCTAGACAGACATTTTCAAGTCTTGCCATAGATTTTCAGTCAAAACTGTAACTAGGCCACTCAGGAACATTCAATGTCGTCATGGTAAGAAACTCCAATGCATATTTATTTGGCCTTGTCTTTTAGGTTTTTGTCCTGCTGAAAGGTGACTTTATCTCCCAGTGTCTGTTGGAAAGCAGACTGAACAAGGTTTTCCTCTAGGATTTTGCCTGTGCTTAGCTCTATTCCAATGTATTTTTATCCCCCCAAAAAACAAAAACCCCTAGTACTTGCCTATGAAAAGCATACCCATAACACAATGCAACCACCATGATTGAAAATATGAAGAGTTGTACTCACACACACACACACACACACACACACACACACACACACACACACACACACACACACACACACACACACACACACACACACACACACACACACACACACACACACACACACACACACACACACACACACACACACACAGTTAGCTAAGCCACTCCATAATGTGGATGACACTTCAATACAACTACTTGCTAATAAAAGCAAGTCCCAGTCACTGAGGACATATTGACATATAATCTGTTTCCCCCGGAGAGTGGATGGAGCCATCAGTCTCAACACACAACCCAATCTAAATGGCCTTGAAATTTTAAAATGACATTTCAGAATTGGATTTGCTGCGTATCAGCAGAAAATTCACACGTTTGACAGACAAGTGTGTGTGTGTGTGTGTGTCTGTGTGCCATGCATGTGTGTGTTCATTGCATATTTGTGTGCGATCAAAATAGAATCTTGGTATTTGTCCCTGTGGGCCCTGCATTCCGAGCATCGATTCTCTGAGCAGACTACTATTCCAGTTTTTTTTTAAAGACCAGCGGCTGGAATTGTGATACAGGCTGGAGTCTACCTTCCCCTCAGCAAGATCATTCTAATTCATAACCCCCCAAATGAGTTATTGACTCAGAATAATGGCTCTGCCGTTCTCAAGGAGTGGGGCTCTGCATCCCAAGAAGCATGTTGTCTGTCTCCTCCCGGCATCATATGTCCCACAGCCTGAGACAGAGAATAGAGACATCTGGCTGAGACCCTACCAGAAACTAGCCTGGTTCCAGATCAGAACAGCTAATGACGTTGAGTTGGTTAGACAGCACAAACAGATCTGGGACCAGGCTAGCAAGAAGCTATATGACAGCCTTATTATCCTCAGCCAGCAAAATGCCTGAAACACAGAAACTCACAGGACAAAATGTTTTGCATCGGAAAATTCGATTTCTTATTGGACAAGCTAATACCTAATACCTACCCATTTTCACTCAATTTTGGAGTGTTTTATAATCTTTCGTGCCTACTGAACAAAATCCAGGAAGACACTCAGGATGCTATGATGAGACATGGAATACAATGATAGGACCTGCGACACAACAAGCACGCAATACAGACAGTCAAGGACAAGGACAGAGAATCAGTGTCCGACTCAAATATCGGACTATGGAATCATCTGAGAAAGGCAACACCTCTACTTCACACAGTCATGTTGTCTACCTCAGTGTCACCTCTGATGTGTCCCCTCCACCATAACCGCATCGTCACCACTGTCCCACCAGTCACCTCCAAACCCCTACCTACCGTCAGTCAGCACTTCTGCCTGGAGCTACCTACCCTCATCCTCATCCACTTAGCGAAAGTCAACCATGTGAAGCTGCATAGTACTGTAGGGCTCTCACTCTCCAGACCCATCTGCAGTTAAACTAAACCCTGGTCATGTTCACAAGCAATAATGTTCTGAAATGGAGAGAAATTGTACAATTAGAACACAGATTTTAATTTCCCCAAAGGAAAAGGAAACGTGTTTTTCTATGGAGTGCTGGTCTCCGAGCATTTCATACTATTCTGTTATACGGTCTGTAATACGTTTCGTATGGTATGTGTTAATTTTTGGATGTCCATCAACCATTTCATATGATATTTATGTTACAAATTTTCAGGATATATTATGAATTGTAGCTAGGTGGCTAATGTTAGCTAGCAGGGTTAAGGTTAAGTTTAGAAGTTGGGTTAAAAGGTTAGGGTTAGGGGATGGGTTAGCTAACATGCTAAGTAGTTGCAAAGTAGATAAACAGTCGTAAGTATATAGTTGAAAAGTTGTTAAATAGCTAACCCCCATAGAGAGATGGAGCCATAGAGGGATGGAGCCATAGAGGGATGGAGCCATAGAGGGATGGAGCCATAGAGAGATGGAGTCATAGAGGGATGGAGTCATAGAGGGATGGAGCCATAGAGGGATGGAGCCATAGAGAGATGGAGTCATAGAGGGATGGAGCCATAGAGGGATGGAGCCATAGAGAGATGGAGTCATAGAGGGATGGAGTCATAGAGGGATGGAGCCATAGAGAGATGGAGTCATAGAGGGATGGAGCCATAGAGGGATGGAGCCATAGAGAGATGGAGTCATAGGGGGATGGAGCCATAGAGAGATGGAGCCATAGAGGGATGGAGTCATAGAGAGATGGAGTCATAGAGGGATGGAGCCATAGAGATTTGGAGCCATAGAGGGATGGAGCCAAAGAGGGATGGAGCCATATAGGGATGGAGCCAAAGAGGGATGGAGCCATAGAGAGATGGAGTCATAGAGGGATGGAGCCATAGAGGGATGGAGCCATAGAGGGATGGAGCCATAGAGGGATGGAGCCATAGAGGGATGTGGAAAGGAAGAGAGGGGCTTTTAGAATAATCACTTCATGAGGCACATTAAATTGCTTCACGCATCACAGCGTCACAGGCCTGAGAGGAACGTGCCATCCCACTCTCTTCTCCATTTTTCTGTGTGTAACTCCGTGGACACACACACATTCATACACACATGGGTTTAATGCATCACTGCTACGCTCTCTCTCTTCCTTTTTTGTTCCTGAAAACTTAAAATGATATATTTTTAACCGTGTAACTGATTTGCGAGTGGGCGACAGTTTCACATTTCTATAAACTAGCTGAGAGTGAAACATGAATATTTTAAGCAGCTTAGTGCTGATTTAAATATATTTACTCTGAGTCTGCTGGCTGTGGGCCAGGACAGAGTGTAATACCCACAAAGCTGCCACTGCTAAACTCTATTTGAGGGAGCTGATCATTCGGACTGGCAGAACTAAGGCAAATTAAGTCAATTAACTCACTGAAATATATTTCTTCTAAATTTTACAACCCTTTGAAAAAGAATGCAGGGTGATTTTAAGATAGCTAGCCTAGCGTTGAGAGGAGGGTGATTATATATACACACAGCAAAGAAAGAATTCAAGAGGCAGAAAATATCTAGCAATGAAGGGTAAAAGCAGGGGCCATTTTGAGAATGTTTAAGTAAAGAGGAGGAGAAGAAGCAGCCTCTGGTTATAATGTGCAGGAGATAACCGGGGATGCCATGCATTTTTAAACAGAGAGCACATAAGACATAGGACATGTATTTAATCAAAGACACACTGTGACTGAAGAATTTAGGCAGGGAGGTGTTTGTGCCTAATATTTGCTTATTCACATATCTTCTAATGTAAAAGCACGGAAGTGTAGAAATCCTGTCACCTCTTCCGGGAGAAAGGAGAAGAGGGGAGAAGGCTGCATGGGAGGCTGCAGGTGTAGAGAAAGTGATTATTAATTAGCCTTCCTCCTCAGTCAAAACACACCACTCCTCTGGAAATCCCTTTTGGCGTGAAAGCTCCTAGGGAAAATGATAGCTTCTAGCTATAATGTCACTTCATCCAACAGATGTTAGTTCATACATAAAAAAAACAAGCAGGATAGGATTGCAACATGGGGAAGTTGTAGGGACTGTAATACTGTCAGCCTGTGTTGCAGTAATGACTAGGTAGGGAGAGAAGAAGAACACCTGAGCAGGAAGTGGTCTTTAAACTAGGACATGAGCAGCAAATGCAGCCATTGGAGGGTTACATTTTCAGACACAGCTATGGTGTCAATTTCATATCATCTGGTTGAATTATCCTCAATGAAGGATGATATAATGATATTTAGCCTACAGCCATCCTGTGCCAACCATGCAACATTACAGTATAGTATGTTGTCCTCCACAAAAATACCTATCAGACAGCAGACACAAATCTGTAGTGTCTTCCTATAATAATATAATCATAAAAATGTCCATACTACCCCACTTCCCACACCTACAAGCCACACAGATTCAATTAGCATAAAATATGATAGGCCTACGAGGAAATGAAATCAATAATGTTCGACATTGATACCTGTCAAAATGTCATGCTTCCACCCATTGGCACCCCCAATGGCAACTCTCTCTCTCATTAAAAACACTCCTTGCATTATTTGACCTTGACCCCTGTCCCACTGGCTCCCATATTAAATGATGGTGGAGCTTTTAAAACACTTGGCAAAAAGCTTACAGGCGCAGATCTCTAGTTCACGCCAAGGTCCTCTCTGACGCTGTGTAGGCCTCTCATCACCTAGACTTTCTGAAGGGAAGAGAGCTCTTTGTGTGTGTGTGTGTGTGTGTGTGTGTGTGTGTGTGTGTGTGTGTGTGTGTGTGTGTGTGTGTGTGTGTGTGTGTGTGTGTGTGTGTGTGTGTGTGTGTGTGTGTGTGTGTGTGTGTGTGTGTGTGTGTGTGTGTGTGTGTGTTTTGTGCCTGCCTGCCTGCCTGTCTGTCTGTCTGTCTGTCTGTCTGTCTGTCTGTCTGTCTGTCTGTCTGTCTGCCTGCCTGCCTGTCTGTCTGTCTGTCTGTCTGTCTGTCTGTCTGTCTGTCTGCCTGCCTGTCTGCCTGTCTGCCTGCCTGCCCCTCAGGTTATCACCAGCCGTGGCTGCAGTCTGTGACTTAACAGCGACAACGTTGGTTAAATGTTGCTCCTTTGGCAACAGATAAATGTTTTACTGATTCCCACATCTCAATGTCATAAAACACCCCTCTCCATTGACTAGCATAGGATGCATTATACTTGCCACCGACGGTGTGAGCTACAGTTATCACACCATTAAGACATTCAATTGATTTCAAATGGATTTTTATACACCATTTTTGACCCGAGGACCCATCTTCCCAGGCAGTTATTGGTGCGAGACGTGCTGATGGCAAAATATATAAACTACATTTATATGGAGGAAAGCAGAGAAAAGCAAGGCTCTCCTTCCGTTACATTTAGTAAATAAACACTTAAAATGTCCATTCCAGCAGAAGCAATCCCAACGCTGGAGTCAAGCACTGATTTCTGAAAACATTCAACAACTTGATATCACACCCACAACCACATAGAAACACAGCAACATCTCCGCGTTAAAATATATCAGCCTCTCTACTAGATGGCTCCATCAGGCATTATTAGCTTCTTCTAACTAGGGTCAAACTCAGTTCAGCCAACAATACACCAGCAGCAAGCCTGTAATTGATATGATAGCTTCCTTACTAGCCCTGTGAAGCTGACCTCTAATATGAAGATGCACATCTCTGTCTGTGTACTAATTAAAGCCGGGGTACGTGTGGGTCCCCAGGCCATGCATGCCTCAGGAAAGTTATTGTAAACATATATCACATGCCATCCAGGAACAGCTTCTACCCCCAAGCCATAAGACTGCTAAATAGGCAGACTGTTAAATAGTTCACTAATGATACCCAAACTATCTGCATTGAGTCTATCTTGCATTCACCCTATGCACACTCACTAGACTATATACTGTATACACACCACAAACACACTCACTAGACTATATACTGTATACACACCACAAACACACTCACTAGACTATATACTGTATACACACCGCAAACACACTCACTAGACTATATACTGTATACACACCGCAAACACACTCACTAGACTATATACTGTATACACACCACAAACACACTCACTAGACTATATACTGTATACACACCACAAACACACTCACTAGACTATATACTGTATACACACCACAAACACACTCACTAGACTATATACTGTATACACACCACAAACACACTCACTAGACTATATACTGTATACACACCACAAACACACTCACTAGACTATATACTGTATACACACCACAAACACACTCACTAGACTATATACTGTATACACACCACAAACACACTCACTAGACTATATACTGTATACACACCACAAACACACTCACTAGACTATATACTGTATACACACCACAAACACACTCACACAAACAGACTATATACTGTATACACACCACAAACACACTCACTAGACTATATACTGTATACACACCACAAAAACACACTCTGTATACTAGACTAGATATACTGTATACACACCACAAACACACTCACTAGACTATATACTGTATACACACCACAAACACACTCACTAGACTATATACTGTATACACACCACAAACACACTCACTAGACTATATACTGTATACACACCACAAACACACTCACTAGACTATATACTGTATACACACCACAAACACACTCACTAGACTATATACTGTATACACACCACAAACACACTCACTAGACTATATACTGTATACACACCACAAACACACTCACTAGACTATATACTGTATACACACCACAAACACACTCACTAGACTATATACTGTATACACACCACAAACACACTCACTAGACTATATACTGTATACACACCACAAACACACTCACTAGACTATATACTGTATACACACCACAAACACACTCACTAGACTATATACTGTATACACACCACAAACACACTCACTAGACTATATACTATACACACCACAAACACACTATACACACCACCACAAACACACTCACTAGACTATATACTGTATACACACCCACAAACACACTCACTAGACTATATACTGTATACACACCACAAACACACTCACTAGACTATATACTGTATACACACACAAACACACTCACTAGACACTGTATACACACCACAAACACACTCACTAGACTGTATACACACCACAAACACATCATAGACTGTATACACACCACAAACACACTCACTAGACTATATACTGTATACACACCACAAACACACTCACTAGACTGTATATACTAGTATACACTATATACTGTATACACACCACAAACACACTCACTAGACTATATACTGTATACACACCACAAACACACTCACTAGACTATATACTGTATACACACCACAAACACACACCACAAACACACTCACTAGACTATATACTGTATACACACCACAAACACACTCACTAGACTATATACTGTATACACACCACAAACACACTCACTAGACTATATACTGTATACACACCACAAACACACTCACTAGACTATATACTGTATACACACCACAAACACACTCACTAGACTATATACTGTATACACACCACAAACACACTCACACACTCACTCAGACTACACACCACAAACACATATACTGTATACACACCACAAACACACTCACTAGACTATATACTGTATACACACCACAAACACACTCACTAGACTATATACTGTATACACACCACAAACACACACTAGACTATATACTGTATACACACTCACTAGACTATATACTGTATACACACCACAAACACACTCACTAGACTATATACTGTATACACACAAACACACTCACTAGACTATATACTGTATACACACCACAAACACACTGTATACACACCACAAACACACTCACTAGTATACACACCACAAACACACTCACTAGACTATATACTGTATACACACCACAAACACACTCACTAGACTATATACTGTATACACACACACACTCAAGACACTGTATACACACCACAAACACACTCACTAGACTATATACTGTATATAATCACTAACTAATATATGCCATTTACTGTATACACACCACAAACACACTCACTAGGTATACACACACAAACACACTCACTTTTATCCAAAGCGACTTACAGTCATGACTATATACTGTATACACACCACAAACACACTCACTGACTATATACTGTATACACTTATATACTGTATACACACCATAAACACACTCACTAGACTATATATGTATACACACCACAAACACACTCACTAGACTATATACTGTGGTCCCAAACACACTCACTAGATATACGAACAAACACACTCACTAGACCCTGGCGACTATTACAGCGCCATGCTACTACACAACTGAGCTAGACAGTATACACACCACAAACACACTCAAGGACACACAAGGCCACTGTATACACACTACCAAACACACTCAGGTTCTCTTATTTTACTCTTATATTATTATCTATCCTGATGCCAGTCACAGGCTATTTTATTTAGAAGCACATTTCAGAAAAAATAAAGGAACAATACAAAAAGTAAAAGACATAAAAGCACCCTAAGGAAAAGCAAACTAAAAGTTTTAAGATCCCTTTTAAATATGTCCACTGACTCAGGTTCTCTCCGCTATTCCAGAAGCTGCCTCTTGGTCCTAGGTTTTGTGATAGTTAAAAGGGCAGCGCCAGAGGACCTGAGGGACCTAATGTGTACATAACTTAAAAGCATGTCTGACATGTATTGGGCTGCACAATCGTGGATTGATTTCAATAGAATATTCTTACAATTCATTCTAAAACTCACAGGCAGCCAGTGCAGGGACTTTAAAACCGGTGTAATGTGCGTTGCAGCATTCTGTATGTTTTGCAGTTGACCAATGGATTTTTTGGGTAGACCAGACAGGAGAGTATTACAGTAGTCAAGTCTGCTTGTAATAAAAGTATGGATGAGTCTCTCTGTATCAGTCTGAGAGAGTAAAGGACACACCTTGGAAATGTTCCTCAGGCGGTTCAAATCTATTTTGGTCACATTCCTAATGTGTGATTTGAAATTGAGTTCAGAATTTAAAATAACACCAAATTTTTTTACATGTTTTTTATCTTCATTGCCTGCTAATTAAAATCTGCGGCCAGATTCTCTCTCTGTCCTTAGACTCCAATAATAAGTACCTCGTCTTGTCTTGATTTAGCTGGAGGAAGTTGTGAGCCATCCAAGTATTTAAATCACTAATACAGTCTTATAATCTGTGGAGCTGAAATCCACTGGGGACACAGAAATGTAAAGTTTGCGTAGCAGTGAAAATCAATATTGTGTTTTCTGATGACGCTGCCAAGGGGTCATATAAACTGAACCATACCTGACCCCGAATCGAACCTTGTAGAACGCCACATATGATATCTATTTTCTCTGAGTTATGTTCACAATGGGTGACAGAACCTCTTGACCGGTTAAATAGGTCCTAAACCAATTTAGAACTGGACCAGAGTGGACAGGCCACCTCTCTAGTCTGTCCAGAAGGACATCATGGTCAACAGTATCAAAAGCAGCACTTAAATCCAAGAGTAGGACAGAGAGCTGTTTGGCATCTGTGTTGGCTCTAAGATCCTTTACCACTTTAACAAAGTCTCTGTGCAGTGGTGGACACAATAAACAGATTTGAATTTTTCTCAAATACAGTTGGTACTTAAAAAATAATTTAGCTGTTTGAAAACCAATTTCTTCAGAATTTTGCTTAGAAATTAAGGTTAGAGATTGGCCGCAAAATTGCTAAGAGCTGAAGAATCTAGATGACTTTTCAGAAGGGGTTTCAACATGGCAGTTTTTAGTGCAGTGGGTGAAAGGGCCTGTGAACAGGGAGTGATTAACAATAGCTTGCACTTCTTCAGATATGCAATTAAAAGCTCTTTTGAAGAGGGTTGTGGGGATAGGATCGAGATGGCAGGTAGAAGGCTTAAATTGTGGCATCCTGAGCATGTCTGCGTCAATCAGAGAAAATCACTCAATAGTGCCTTTATGTGGTAGACCAAGGCACATATCATCAAACTTCTCACCAGGTCTTGATTAACTGATACACATTGTTTGCTATCTTACCTCTGAAATATGCCGCAAAGTCATCAAATTTAAATATATCTACCTCAAATACCTCGTAGCTCTGCACATTGATCTGGTACTGGTACTCCCTGTACCAAATGTGCATCGTTGGGAAGGGCTCGTAAACAAGCATTTCAGGGTAAAGTCTACACCAGTTGTATTCGGTGTATGTGACAAATACAATTTGATTTGATGTATCAGTTTATCCTCTCATGTTCTAATTTGATTGCAAAAACAAGCTGGTAATGCACTCACAATTACCTAAACTAACTTCAACATAGATGGTGTAATTATGAATATACTGTACCTAATATACTGTATGAATATTATATAAATCAAAAAGTGGGATTTCACTTTGAGGTGGATACTATCACAATCAAATCTAATATATATCTAATTTATGTGTATCTTTATGTTGTTACCACTATTGGAGGTCAAAGGGAGCAGTCGCACACTTTACTAGTGGTTCCCATCAGAGGAGTGCTGGAGGTCAGGGGTCATTCTAGACAAATGGACAGTCAGCTCCATGGTGGACAGACTGGTCAAAGAGAGAGCGAGAGAGAGAGGAGAAACAGCCTAGTAACCGCTCTTCGCTCCTCTCCCCCTCTTACTCCAAGTATCCCATTATATCTCTCTCTATATACAAGTTCCTGCCAAAATAAAGGAAGATCTTGAGTAAAAGAGGGATACAAAGTACATTGAAAGCAGGTGCTTCCACAGATCCAGAGTTATTTAAGCAATTAACATCCCATCATGTGTCAAAATGCTCAGTTTACCATTATTTTGAGGGGTCTCAAAGGCTGTGTGTGTGTGTGTGTGTGTGTGTGTGTGTGTGTGTGTGTGTGTGTGTGTGTGTGTGTGTGTGTGTGTGTGTGTGTGTGTGTGTGTGTGTGTGTGTGTGTGTGTGTGTGTGTGTGTGTGTGTGTGTGTCAGTAATCAGATCTCAACCTAAATGAATACTTATGGGAGATTCTGGTTGCCTGGCTACCTAAACTCCTTGCTCTGGCCAAACACTGCGCCACACCCACGGATGTTAATTTCTTCTCCACAATGAGTCTGGATCTGAGTACCTCCCAGATCAGTTCTAGGCTGTCTGATTGGTCCCAGAAACCGATGGGTTGGGCCAGAGCCAGAACACACATGGATAAAGCGGTGTTTTCGAAAATTCCCTAACCCTAATTCATCATTGGCTTTGATTCTCTGATTGGTTAGAGATGATCCAATTGCTGATGAAATTATTTTGTACAACCCTCATTTTGACATCACCACAAATGACTTAAATGATGGTATGTATGTAGTAAACATAGAGCAGCGGAAGAATGAAGTTTAAGTCGTCAGGCAAAGATTCTGGAGCGGCGCCTGGGACAGCATTTTCCAACCGCCATTAACAAAACACCAAATTATAAACATTCTTGTGGTAGAATGGTGTCGCAGACACTTGTAGAATCTATGCCAAGGCCCATTGAAGTTGTTCTTGTGGTTAGTGGTGGTCCAACGACCCTATTAACATACTTTATTTGAGCATTTATCTGTATATGGCTTTCTCTTTCTCGTCCTCTATTTCTGTCTCTCTCTCTCTTCAACAATAGTATTCAGTAGTCCATGTGTTGAATCAATGAGGCTAGTTGACCTGAAACAACATGCTAGCTACAGTACATACACAGCATAATATAGAGCAGAATCACAGTTATAAATCAGGACACTATCATGCCACCATGTTCTTTGTCAAGTAAATATTCTAAATAATCCTCCCACAACAGCAGTGTGGCGGAGTGAATTTCATTTCACCTCCTACCTGATTATAGTTGCTGTATAAACCCCTCTTTTGACAGAGTCTGCTTCACACCTCCGAGCCACATAACCCATCAAGTGAGAACAGTTGGAGAGCTCATTTACTGGCAGATGTGAAATGGTCATGTGGGCTTTTATAATCACTCATATCTCCATCTCCCACTTCATATCTGTATATACATATATATATATATATATATATATATAGAATGTGCGTGTTCATGTGTGTGTGTGTGTGTGTCCAAACAATGTGTGCGTGTGCATGTGTGTGTGTGTGTGTCCAAACAATTCTCCCCTCCTAATGATGGCTCTAAACTGTAAACAGATCATCTGAACACATTAGCCAGGCGTTCAATAGAGACTGGTTCTGCCAATCACCTCCATTTCATACCTAACCACTAACTCTCCCCCTCTCCGCTCAATGATCCGCTTAGCCACGCATCTAAGTAGCTCGCAATTCTCTGCCGCAAATCTTCTTATTTACAAATTATTTGAGGGGAGAGGAAGGAGGGCGGTGGAGGGATCTATTGTTCTGTGTGTGTAGTGTCAGGCTTTTCTGTGTTATTGACAGGCTCTTTTTCCTGAAAGCATTTAGAAAGTTGTTGTGTGAAGGACTGGGAGTATTTATCATTTTAGTCTGCTGTACATACTCATTAGATACTAAACTGCTGACTTCCCCTCCATACATACAACCCTATGACCAACACCACTGACCTTACCTTCGCTCAGTTTATCAGAGCTTCCAGAGGTTATACCCTTTTGATGAACACACAGTAGAGGCTGACTGGAACAGATGAGCGATACATATCCTCCTATTCTAAATCAATCAAGCCTCCAGGAGGACTGTGCAAAGCGCATACAGTATGTTTAGATAACGGTATACAGGCAACATATAGACAGCAATTCTAGATATGGATACTGACATGATGTCTTTTGGGAGATAAAAAAAATCAGATTGTTATTCTTGATTAACACAATGTCCACAGCCAAAAGCTGAAGGGGTGGGCCCTGCTTGCCTGCCTGCCTGCCTGCCTGCCTGCCTGCATGCCTGCATGCCTGCCTGCTTGCTTGCTTGCTTGCCAGCTGCTGATGTCTCTACCTCCACCAGGCTCCAGTCTTTATCCCATAAACAGTGACAGAATGTGATGAGATATATATATATATATACACACTACCGTTCAAAAGTTTGGGGTCACTTAGAAATGTCCTTGTTTTTGAAAGAAAAGCTCATTTTTTGTCCATTAAAATAACATCAAATTGATCAGAAATACAGTGTAGACATTGTTAGTGTTGTAAATGACTATTGTATCTGGAAAGAGCAGTTAATGGAATATCTACATAGGCGTACAGAGGCCCATTATCAGCAGCCATCACTCCTGTATTCTAATGGCACGTTGTGTTAGCTATTCCAAGTTTATCATTTTAAAAGGCTAATTGATCATTAGAAAACCCTTTTACAATTATGTTAGCACATCTGAAAACTGTCGTGCTGATTAAATAAGCAATACAACTGGGCTTCTTTAGACAAGTTGAGTATCTGGAGCATTAGCATTTGTGGGTTTGATTACAGCCTCAAAATGACCCTTTGCCTTGATGACAGCTTTGCAAGCTCTTGCTATTCTCTCAACCAGCTTCATGAGTTAGTCACCTGGAATGCATTTCAATGAACAGGTGTGCCTTGTTATAAGTTAATTTGTGGAATTTCTTTCCTTCTTAATGTGTTTGAGCCAAATAGTTGTACTGTGACAAGGCAGGGTGGTAATCAGAAGATAGCCCTATTTGGTAAAAGACCAAGTCCATATTATGGCAAGAACAGCTCAAATAAGAAAAGACAAATGACAGTCCATCACCACATTAAGACATGAAGGTCAGTCAATGCGGAAAATTTCAAGAACTTTGAAAGCTTCTTCAAGTGCAGTCACAAAAATCATCAAGCAATATGATGAAACTGGCTCTCATGAGGACTGCCACAGGAAAGGAAGACCCAGAGTTACCTCTGCTGCAGAAGAAAAGTTCAATAGATTTAACTGCACCTCAGATTGCAGCCCAAACAAATGCTTCACAGAGTTCAAATAACAGACACATCTCAACATCAACTGTTCAGAGGAGACTGCGTGAATCAGGCCTTCATGGTTGAATTGCTGCAAAGAAACCACTACTAAAGGACATCAATAATAATAAGATACTTGGTGGGCCAAGAAACCCGAGCAATGGACATTAGACTGGGGGAAATCTGTCCTTTGGTCTGATGAGTCCAAATGTGAGGTTTTTGGTTCCAACTGCTGTGTGTTTGTGAGACACAGAGTAGGTGAATGGATGCTCTCCGCATGTGTGGTTCCCACCGTGAAGCATGGAGGAGGAGGTGTGATGGTGTGGGGGTGCTTTGCTGGTGACACTGTCTGTGATTTATTTAGAATTCAATGAACACTTAACCAGGATGCATACCACAGCGTTCTGCAGCGATATGCCATCTCATCTGGTTTGCACTTAATGGGACTATCATTTGTTTTTCCACAGGACAATAACCCACAACACACCTCCAGGCTGTGTAATGGCTATTTGACTAAGAAGGAGAGTGATGGAGTGCTGTTTCAGATGACCTGGCCTTCACAACCTCAACACAATGGAGATGGTTTGGGATGAGTTGCACCGCAGAGTGCAGCCAACAAGTGCCCAGCATATGAGGGAACTCCTTCAAGGCTGTTGGAAAAGCATTCCCCATGAAGCTGGTTGAGAGCCAAGAGTGTGCAAAGCTGTCATCAAAGCAAAGGTTGGCTACTTTGAAGAATCTAAAATCTAAAATATAGTTTGATTTGTTTAACACTTTTTTGGTTACTACATGATTCCATATGTGTTATTTCATAGTGTTGATGTCTTAACTATTATTCTACAATGTAGAAAATAGTAAAAATAAAGAAAAACCCTTGAATGAGAAGGTGTGTCCAAACTTTTGACTGGTACTGTATATATTACAGTATAATAGAAGCACATAATTAGTATTATTAACATAAACATTGAATGTTACTATTCTTCCAAATGGTCTTACATGTCTTTCCATTCCATTTACTCCATTCCAGCCATTATTATGAGCCGTCCTCCCCTCAGCAGCCTCCGCTGATGTTAGCTGTATACTGCGTTGTGTCCTCAAAAAGGATAACTCTGTCCTATAACCCTAACGACGTGTAAAGCAGGATAACACCGTCTTTAAACAGAGCAGGGAGACCTTTCACAACTGTAGCCAAAATAAATCTGCTCCTTTAACAAGCCTTCCACTAATCGTGTGTTTCTGCTCTAGTAGAATAAAGCAGTGTTCATACACTGGCGTGAGGAGACGCTTTCCGCTGTCAGTGGTGCTGAAACTTTCCCTCTGGGCCTGCAACGTATAGCCGGCATGGCCGTCCTAGCGAGGCATATAAGGGGTAGTTTGAAGATTATAACTTTGTGAACACAAGTGTAAGTGTATAGAAAGCATATCTTCAGGCAGAAAGATTATCCGGGGGCACACACAGAGATGGATTACCAAGGGGGAGGAGGGAGAGTGTAGTTGAAGCACAGACGATATGGAGGACTTAATGCTTCCCGACAACTCTCCCCGTTCTACTGTTAGTGAGACAGCGCTGTCAGATTGACGCGTGGTAGCAGCAGAGGCCCAGCTTGTTGCCATAGTGGCAGCTTGTGCGGATGCTGTGTGCATTTCAATCAGGGCCTCCGGTGAGCACGTGCATGTGTGTGTGTGTGTGTGTGTGTGTGTGTGTGTGTGTGTGTGTGTGTGTGTGTGTGTGTGTGTGTGTGTGTGTGTGTGTGTGTGTGTGTGTGTGTGTGTGTGTGTGTGTGTGTGTGTGTGTGTTTCTGAAAAACTGACAGGCTACAGTTACAGTGGACGGGTGAATACAGTGTGATGTATAATTCCTTAGCGGGATAAAGTGAATGACAGAAATCACATGAACGACTGTGAAGCAGTGAGCGGGTACAGATAATTGTATACGGTGGCTTGCGAAAGTTTTCACCCACTTAGCATTTTTCCTATTTTGTTGATTTACAACCTGGAATTAAAATAGATTTTGGGGGGGGGGTTCGTATCATTTGATTTACACAACATGCCTACCACTTTGAAGATGCAAAATATTTTTGGGGGTGAAACAAACAAGAAATAAGACAAAAAAACTGAAAACTTGAGCGTGCATAACTATTCACCCCCCCAAAGTCTATACTTTGCAGAGACACATTTTGCAGCAATTACAGCTGCAAGTCTCTTGGGGTGTGTCTCTATAAGCTTGGCACATCTAGCCACTGGGATTTTTGCCTATTCTTCAAGGCAAAACTGCTCCAGCTCCTTCATGGGTTCCGCTGGTGTACAGCAATCTTTAAGTCATACCACAGATTCTCAATTGGATTGAGGTATTGGCTTTGACAAGGCCATTCCAAGACATTTAAATGTTTCCCCTTAAACCACCAAAGTGTTGCTTCAGCAGTATGCTTAGGGTCGTTGTCCTGCTGGAAGGTGAACCTCCGTCCCAGTCTCAAATCTCTTGAAGACTGAAACAGGTTTCCCTCAAGAATTTCCCTGTATTTAGCGCCATCCATCATTCCTTCCATTCTGACCAGTTTTCCAGGCACTGACGATGAAAAACATACCCACAGCATGATGCTGCCACTACCATGCTTCACTGTGGGGATGTTGTTCTCGGTGTGATGAGAGGTGTTGGGTTTGCGCCAGACATAGCATTTTCCTTGATGGCCAAAAAGCTCAAATTCAGTCTCATCTAACCAGAGTACCATCTTCCATATGTTTGGGGAATCTCCCACATGCCTTTTGGCAAACACCAAACATGTTTGCTTATTTTTTTCTTTAGGCAATGGCTTTTTTTCTGGCCACTCTTCTGTAAATCCCAGCTCTGTGGAGTGTATGGCTTAAAGTGGTCCTATGGACAGATACTCCAATCTCCACTGTAGAGCTTTGCAGCTCCTTCAGGGATATCTTTGGTCTCTTTGTTGCCTCTCTGATTAATGCCCTCCTTGCCTGGTCTGTGTGTTTTGGTGGGCGGCCCTCTCTTGGCAGGTTTGTTGTGATGCCATATTCTTTCCATTTTTTAAATAATGGATGTAATGGTGCTCCATGGGATGTTCAAAGTTTCGTATATTTTTTTATAACCCAATCCTGATCTGTACTTCTCCACAACTTTGTCCCTGACCTGTTTGGAGAGCTCCTCGGTCTTCATGATGCCGCTTGCTTGGTGGTGTTGCAGACTCTCGGGCCTTTCAGAACAGGTGTGTATATATATATACTGAGATCATGTGACAGATCATGTGATGCCTAGATTGCACACAGGTGGACTTTATTTATCTAATTACGTGACTTCTGAAGGTAATTGGTTCCATCAGATCTTATTTGGGGGCTTTATAGCAAAGGGGGTGAATACATATGCAAGCACCACTTTTCTGTTTTTTTGTGTGTTTTTTTACATTTTTGAAACAAGTCGTAACCGGCCTAGTGTCATCCGGGTTAGGGGCGGCTTGGCAGGTTGGGATATCCTTGTCTCGTCGCGCACCAGCGACTCCTGTGGCGGGCCGGGCGCAGTGCCCGCTAACCAAGGTTGCCAGGTGCACGGTGTTTCCTCCGACACATTGGTGCGGCTGGCTTCCGGGTTGCGCTGTGTTAAGAAGCAGTGCGGCTTGGTTGGGTTGTGTATCGGAGAACGCATGACTTTCAACCTTCGTCTCTCCCGAGCCTGTATGGGAGTTGTAGCGATGAGACAAGATAGTAGCTAGTAAAACAATTGTATACCACGAAATTGGGGAGAAAAAGGGGTAACATTTTAAATTTAAAAAATAAAAATTACAGGTTGTAATGCAACAAAATAGGAAAATTTCCAAGAAGGGGTGAATACTTTTGCAAGACACTGTATGTACAGTTACAGTGCCCCCTGAAAACTGCTGATCACATTTCCTACCCTTTTACACATGTGTTCTTTAGAACAGTGAAGGCCTTCAGGGCTACGCAAGTGCACAAGGTAGCCTATATACATGTGCAATACTATACACTGATAGCCTACCCTATGTTTTTCTATAGGCCTATACAGAGTCTTGCCTTGGAGTCGACATTGGAAGAGATGTGCTCAGTTAGAACAATGCATTTCTTTAAATGGTTGCTAATAGTAACGTGTCAGGACTCACAGCGTACAATGAAAGGCAAGATCAAACACAATCATGTATCCTTTGCCTCACGCTGCTGGCTGTCACCATCATTGCTAACTGTGTTCAATGGTTGCGTAGGCATTGACAGCACGGCACTCATATTCAACTACATGGCTTGGTTGGTTAGGGTTCTTTCTGTTCATAATCGACCAAATCATACTTCGAGAAATGGACTTGTAAATATAAGTTTCAATGGATGGGGAGTTTCGCGCGCATTTCGTCAATCAGGATTCATCCTTATTTTGATTGTGTCTATAACAAGAATGGGTCTTGTGTTGATGTCGGCCATGAATAGGCCTATATGATCCAAATATCTATGTAACTAACATTAATGTGAGGTAATGATCAACAAGGGCCCCACATGGTTGCCAACTGTTGCAAGAGTTTTGACTGCATGCTCTCTCGTTCTCTCTCTCTCGTTCTCTCTCTCTCTCTCTCTCTCTCTCTCTCTCTCTCTCTCTCTCTCTCTCTCTCTCTCTCTCTCTCTCTCTCACACACACACACACACACACTAGGTTTATTATGCAAACTTAGAAATATCAGCACCATGGCAACAAGTTCCACCAATAATTTATTCTCCAACATAAATGATTCACCAACAACCCGGTACTTTGGTATGAAGACATAATCGGACACTGCTATTTGGAAATGCTGTTTTTCCTCCATGGCAAATTTGAAACAAGGTCCACAAATGATGATCAAATCCAGCTATGCGAGGATAATTGTGGGCTATATATGTTTATATATGGACTGCAGTTGTACTCGTCTGCTGTCGGATTATTCTACATGGAAATCATGCATAAAGGTTTCGAGGACAAAATAGACAAGGCAATGTCCCTAGATGTGATAAACAACACCACGCAAAGGGGTAGCAGTCATTGAGGGGATGTGGCTCCGGGGCGCACGAGCTCACTCTAAAAAGTCTGGGACAAGAGGACCCGTGGGGTCACGGCAACACGTCCACTAGGAAGTATACAAGACAACTATGGCACCCAGCCATGAAATGGCAACAGTTACAGAGTTAGGGAATAGCTAGGCTACTACATCAAGACAGTAAGAATGTTTAACAGAGAAAGAAAATAACAATCTTACCAAATCTTAAAACGTGTGGCATCCCGCGAGAATATCCCACACATAGTAATAGCAGCAGTAGAAGCCTGACGGTGCACCTGAATCTCGCTTTACTTATGAGCGGGGAGGTAATCTTCATGATGTCTGTGTGATGCCACACTATTTATTCCCTGGATCGGTAGATTCCCCCGAAATGTTTCTTTTGACGTTAAGCAGGGTGACGGCCCACGCGCAAGATCACGGCATGGTCAGTCAGGGAGAAGGTATCATTCGTTTCCCCAGATCCATTAGCAAGCGCTGCGTGTCCAGCTCACTGCGCCAAGAAACAACCTTCCCACTCAGCTAACGCTGGGGCATCCATGTTAGTCTGGGCAAATCCGGGAGAAATCCATTCACGGGCGGTCTGAAAGAGAGATGGACATGAAAAGAGGGAGAAGGGGGTTTTGAGTTGCCCAGTCAAAATCCTGTCTCTAGAGACGAACGCTGGCGCGCTGGCAGAATTGCAGCAGACTAGCGAGCCTAAACCTTCCAGGCCGTCTCAGCAGGCTGAAGCTAGCATTCTGCTGCACTGCCGCACAGCATCTGACGTCGAGCCAAGATTAGTGTGAGCGCGAGCGAGGAAAGATTGGGTATATTTCGCAGGTGCTGCCGAACACACATCGCTTCAGATCCATATCTGACATCGAAATGGCCATCTTTCCCCGGGTGTCTCATGCTGGCACCCGGTACTCTCGCTATGTTATTCAGGGTTTTGCTCGGTTCATTCAATGGCCGTGGCTGCTGCCAGTGGACTGGTGCCATGCCCGAGCGGTTTTAAAATCAATCGTTGGTGTTAAAAAGATTGCCTCTCTAGATCGGAATTGCTCAGCCTTGGAGTCGTGTGAGAGGTTTGTGAACCAAAACTGTCACAAGTCCAATTTTGATGAATAGCCTATTGCTGAGCTAATCATTTTTTTCACAGAGCTATCCTGTCACTGAGAAAGACTTGCTTTTCGATTTTCTAGTTCTGCTAGTTTTGGCATTATACACTCTTAGAAAAAAGGTTTAGAATAGAACCAAAAAGTGTTATATTTCTTGCTTCATATATGGCACCCCTAAATATTATATTTAGAACCCTTTTATAGGGTTCTATTATCAGAACCCTAGGGGTTCTTCTTCACTGAACCACAATTGGTTCCATATAGGGTTCTATATGGAACTAATTTCACTTCTATATAGAACCTTTGAGAGTGCCATATATGATGCAAGCATAGAACCCTTTTTGGTTCTATCCAGAACCTTTTTTCTAGGAGTGTACTGTTAGACAATTGTCAATAACATGGGCTGAAGAATATAGCATTGTAGAACTTTCATTTAAAAATGTATATTCGAAGTTGTGAAATAGATGTATTCTCAGCTCATGTAATTAAAACGTTATACAGCCAATATCAAAGTAGGCTTGTTGTTCAATTACTTGTGAAGTTCTACAATTAGAATGCCATGATTTTTTGTCATCAATTAACTTCAAATTTCAAGAATCTGTGTTCTGTTTCATAGGCCTAAGCCTAGGAATATGATTACAGATGACAATTATATTGTCTTGAGTCGTTAAGTTGTTAAGCAGAGTTTTTAAGATATAGATAACACCTAAAACCACTTTAACATTGTATTTGTCATACAATCTAAACCCCAGGACCATAAAGGGTACGACATCACGCTGGTAACGGACAGGACTAGCCTATTCTACACACAGTCCAAAAGTACAGGCAACTGTTATTAAAGACTTGGATGTCATGTTTATCTCTAAAAGCATAATACTGTTTCATTCATGTCATATAGATAGATAGATGAATCATTAGCATATTATTTGTATCATTAGGTCTATTCAGTAGATGCAATATATTTGTGTTCCTTTTCACTAAACCCACGCCAGGTGTAGTTGTATTCACCTTCACTGGCCATATCTGTTAGATTGTGCAGCGTGGATTTAAGCACCATGGACAGCGTCGCGGTAACCTTCGAACACAACGCGAATTAGACCTAACTTTACATATAGCCCAACCAGTGTTTGGTTGAGGATAAAATTAATGTTTCTTTGTCTTTCTTTTTTTCACTTTGAAAATTCAGAGTTGCATATAGCCTTTGTCGTCATTTAATTAACAGCTCCCGAGAGCATTCGACAAGTATTTCCGAACAGGAGAGCTGCTTGCGTCTGCGTTTCGAGACGCCCGAGAAATATACGAGGGGCTGTGAAGCACCTTTATTGCAGTCCGTGTTTGAGACTGCTGCACGAGAACCCGGGTGGATTTTCGATGGTGTAGCCTCCAATGGCGTCACTAATATTTTCAAGTCATGCAAATTGACTCAATCAGCTTGACTGAAAGTAAGACAAACGCCTACTTAATAACTCCTTTCTTTCTCCGTTTGACAAACCGACCCATTATCTGTTTTTCCAAAGACTGGTGTGATCGGATTCATTCTCTTATGTAAAGCCATATGATGTCTCGTTTAATTCCTTGTGTAACTTGCACATATGGCTAGGTATTTAAATGTTGACTTAAACCCGGAGTGCCGTTCCATGTCCAAATATGGGTAAGAAAGTGTCTTTTCACTCTCCCTCAATAATAAATAATACAAATGTGCCGAGATGACCCAGTGAAAAGACAACGGTCGACAGGGATTTATGGTGATTCAAATGTAATTAACCTATAGTGCCTAGGTGTCATAAAATGTACATTAAATGGGGTGACGGATATGGATAAATGCTTCCGAGGTATTTTTGAGGATAAACGCGGTGACTTATAACTGTTTACTTGTTTATAAAGAAACAATATACGCCTCGTTTCTATTTAAACTAACCCGTTCCAATATATATATTTTTCCATCTAGTTTTGGAATACCATTCAGCTGACCGAGTATGAGGAAATTACGCATGGTCCTTCTGTAGCACAGTTGGTAGAGCATGGCGCTTGTAACGCCAGGGTAGTGGGTTCGATTCCCGGGACCACCCATACGTAGAATGTATGCACACATGACTGTAAGTCGCTTTGGATAAAAGCGTCTGCTAAATGGCATATATTATTATTATTATATATTCATGAAGATAAATAAAATTACACTGAAATGTTTTGTATTTTTTTCTTCGGCCATTACTAAATGAAAACATTGTCAATGTCATATTTTAACTTTTGTAGGCTATGTCAAATGCTTTAAAACGTTATACAGATAAAGCCAGTGGCGCGCAATGAGCGAATCAGTTGGCACGGATGCCATTTGTAAACGCAAACTATTTCAGCAGAGATTCTTATACATATCCCAGTTTAACGACCAGCCTTTACTGGTTACTTTGTAAGAGTTCTCCAAATAGCAATTTGGGCATCATCGGTGCTGTTTTATGGCACTGTGCAATTAACCATCTATCATCTGATCATGAACTTGATTTAAGGCTGTGGTGCGCGCGGGTTATGTGCTCATCAGCTGTGGAATTTACATGCGCAGCCAGTCGGTTCCTTTCCACCCAGCCTGATTATACATTATCTATGGATCATTCATAAAGCGGATAACTTCAACGCCACTGTCAGCCACCATTTGTACGGTATACATTTAATGACCCCATTAATGTATTTTCAACCCCACGACATTGTATGCATCAGCAACGAGAGGAGGGACTCGAGAGGGGACACGCATTTTAAATAGGAGTCGAAGGAAGACATACAAGTATCTACAGGGTTTTGTCCTATTAACTAACAAGTCGTAACCTTTTAAGACATTTTCATTGTTTCTACTGGCAGAGGTGCGCAGAGCGCACATTGACACGACGCGCCGCATTCCCAAAATATAAATACAGCATTCAACTTCAAGTAGGCTGTAAATGAACCTGTGTAGATCGGGAGGCTTAGTGTGATGTATAATCGTCACGTTTTGTGTAATTTCTTCGATAAAAGAGACGAGGTGGATAGTTTAATTCTCTCACTTCTGTCTCACCTGTAAAATCCTACATACTAGGCATTCGAACCTTACACGCCCAAGCAGAGGGGAGTACAAGCTGTTAAATTGCACAAATAACGGAAAGACAATAATACAAATATAAAAAAGGATGCGACGCTTACCTTCGATTAGAATGAGCTGAGAAAGTAGTTGATTTGTTCCGATAGAGAGACGAGCCAGATCGGTTCCTTCAGACTCGCGTCTTGCTGCGCTCCGCTCCGGCCGTGGGGAAGACACGCCTCCTGTTGGTCGAAAAAACACACTGCTTAAAGCAACAGGGGACCTGCACAACGATCGATGGATGGACCCGACCCAGCGCCCGGTGGATCTCCAAGTCGAGGTGAGGTGAGACCTGTAGCATGGGGAACAGGGGAATCAATGAATGAATTATTTCATCCATACCACTGAATTCAACTTCTATGCAAAACGGTGTGTGAGGATTTATTTGAGCTTTAATTGATCAAATGGAAAAACAATACGAGGATGGTGCGTATCAAAATGTTAAGCCTCTGGGAGTGCCATGTAGGACAAGTATAATGGGAGTGCCATGTAGGACAAGTAAATGGGAGTGTCATGTAGGACAATCGTAATGGGAGTGCCATGTAGGACAAGTGTAATGGGAGTGCCATGTAGGACAAGTGTAATGGGAGTGCCATGTGGGACAAGTGTCATGGGAGTGCCATGTAGGACAAGTATATTGGGAGTGCCATGTAGGACAAGTGTGATTGGGAGCGCCATGTAGGACAAGTGTGATGGGAGTGGCAGATGGGAGTGCCATGTAGGACAAGTGTAATGGGAGTGGCAGATGGGAGTGCTATGTAGGACAAGTGTAAGGGAAGTGGCAGATGGGAGTGCCATGTAGGACAAGTGTGATGGGAGTGGCAGATGGGAGTGCCATGTAGGACAAGTGTATGGGAGTGGCAGATGGGAGTGCCATGTAGGACAAGTGTAAGGGAAGTGGCAGATGGGAGTGCCATGTAGGACAAGTGTTTTGGAGTGGCAGATGGGAGTGCCATGTAGGACAAGTGTAATGGGAGTGGCAGATGGGAGTGCCATGTAGGACAAGTGTAAGGGAAGTGGCAGATGGGAGTGCCATGTAGGACAAGTGTTTTGGAGTGGCAGATGGGAGTGCCATGTAGGACAAGTGTAATGGGAGTGGCAGATGGGAGTGCCATGTAGGACTAGTGTAATGGGAGTGGCAGATGGGAGTGCCATGTAGGACAAGTGTAATGGGAGTGGCAGATGGGAGTGCCATGTAGGACAAGTGTAATGGGAGTGGCAGATGGGAGTGCCATGTAGGACAAGTGTAATGGGAGTGGCAGATGGGAGTGCCATGTAGGACAAGTGTAATGGGAGTGGCAGATGGGAGTGCCATGTAGGACAAGTGTAATGGGAGTGGCAGATGGGAGTGCCATGTAGGACAAGTGTAATGGGAGTGGCAGATGGGAGTGCCATGTAGGACAAGTGTAATGGGAGTGGCAGATGGGAGTGCCATGTAGGACAAGTGTAATGGGAGTGGCAGATGGGAGTGCCATGTAGGACAAGTGTAATGGGAGTGGCAGTGCCATGTAGGACAAGTGTAAGGAGTGGCAGATGGGAGTGCCATGTAGGACAAGTGGGAGTGGCAGATGGGAGTGCCATGTAGGACAAGTGTAGTGCCATGGGAGTGGCAGATGGGAGTGCCATGTAGGACAAGTGTCATGGGAGTGGCAGATGGGAGTGCCATGTAGGACAAGTGTTATGGGAGTGGCAGATGGGAGTGCCATGTAGGACAAGTGTAAGGGAAGTGGCAGATGGGAGTGCCATGTAGGACAAGTGTAAGGGAAGTGGCAGATGGGAGTGCCATGTAGGACAAGTGTTTTGGAGTGGCAGATGGGAGTGCCATGTAGGACAAGTGTAATGGGAGTGGCAGATGGGAGTGCAATGTAGGACAAGTGTAATGGGACTGCCATGTAGGACAAGTGTAATGGGAGTGGCAGATGGGAGTGCCATGTAGGACAAGTGTAATGGGACTGCCATGTAGAACAAGTGTAATGGGAGTGGCAGATGGGAGTGCTATGTAGGACAAGTGTAATGGGAGTGGCAGATGGGAGTGCCATGTAGGACAAGTGTGATGGGAGTGGCAGATGGGAGTGCCATGTAGGACAAGTGTAATGGGGGCCATGTAGGACAAGTGTGATGGGAGGCAGATGGGAGTGCCATGTAGGACAAGTGTAATGGGAGTGGCAGATGGGAGTGCCATGTATGTAGGACAAGTGTAAGGACAGTGGCAGTAGGACAAGTGTAATGGGAGTGGCAGATGGGAGTGCCATGTAGGACAAGTGTAATAGGAGTGGCAGATGGGAGTGCCATGTAGGACAAGTGTAATAGGAGTGGCAGATGGGAGTGCCATGTAGGACAAGTGTAATAGGAGTGGCAGATGGGAGTGCCATGTAGGACAAGTGTAATAGGAGTGGCAGATGGGAGTGCCATGTAGGACAAGTGTAATAGGAGTGGCAGATGGGAGTGCCATGTAGGACAAGTGTAATAGGAGTGGCAGATGGGAGTGCCATGTAGGACAAGTGTAATAGGAGTGGCAGATGGGAGTGCTATGTAGGACATGTAGGACAAGTGTAATAGGAGTGGCAGATGGGAGTGCCATGTAGGACAAGTGTAATGGGAGTGGCAGATGGGAGTGCCATGTAGGACAAGTGTTATGTGGCAGATGGGAGTGCCATGTGGCAGATGGGAGTGCCATGTAGGACAAGTGTAATAGGAGTGGCAGATGGGAGTGCCATGTAGGACAAGTGTAATAGGAGTGGCAGATGGGAGTGCCATGTAGGACAAGTGTAATAGGAGTGGCAGATGGGAGTGCCATGTAGGACAAGTGTAATAGGAGTGGCAGATGGGAGTGTAAGTGTAAGGAGTGGCAGATGGGAGTGCCATGTAGGACAAGTGTAATAGGAGTGGCAGATGGGAGTGCCATGTAGGACAAGTGTAATGGGAGTGGCAGATGGGAGTGCTATGTAGGACAAGTGTAATAGGAGTGGCAGATGGGAGTGCCATGTAGGACAAGTGTAATGGGAGTGGCAGATGGGAGTGCCATGTAGGACAAGTGTAATGGGAGTGGCAGATGGGAGTGCCATGTAGGACAAGTGTAATAGGAGTGGCAGATGGGAGTGCCATGTAGGACAAGTGTAATAGGAGTGGCAGATGGGAGTGCCATGTAGGACAAGTGTAATGGGAGTGGCAGAAAACTATGTGGATGAAACGATAATTATCTTGTGCAGTATTTCAAAAACTGTAATAATACGTGTTTAATATCAGGACATTTAGGTCAGTGAAAGTTCAAGAAGTTGGGATGGAATCTAGCTCATTGCCTGCATGCATCAACTATATGACGCGGTTTATGCTTGCTGTGTAAACAGTGCCTCAGTCTCATATTCTGGTAGATTGGAGAGAGAGAGTAAATGAGGGTTGCAACAACCCTCGGGGGAAATGACTGCTATTTCTCCCTCTGTCAGTGAAGTACAAAGCGTACAATTTACCGCGGCGACGGAGCGCATCCCTGCCCCAACGCTGACACTGCGCAGGGGCGCACAGGGCGAGAGTTGCGTCGGGATGGGAAAAACGTGATCTGAGGCCACTGAGTGCTGCCGAAATGAAAGGAATCTTTGATTCCCCACTCCCCAGCGCGCAGCATAAAAGTTGGATTGTGGGGACGAAAATAAATAGTCAATGACAGCCCTGTGATCTGGTAACAAACCCCACCACTCTCACCCATGATGAGCTGCAGAGGCCCTCACCCTCCGGGTGTGTGTGTGTGTGTGTGTGTGTGTGTGTGTGTGTGTGTGTGTGTGTGTGTGTGTGTGTGTGTGTGTGTGTGTGTGTGTGTGTGTGTGTGTGTGTGTGTGTGTGTGTGTGCGTGCGCGCATGTGCGCGTGCGTGTGCAGTGGTGTAAAGTACTTAATTTAAGTACTAATTAAGTCGTTTTTTTGTGGTGTCTGTACTTTATTTATATTTTTGACTATTTTTCCTTTTACTTCACTACATTCCTAAAGAAACAAGAAAAAGAAATCCCTTACTCCCAAAAGTATTCATTTAATTATTATTATAATATTTTTTTTACCTTTATTTAAATAGGCACGCCAGTTAAGAACAAATTCTTATTTACAATAATGGCCTACTTGTGTCCTTTTCTATTAAGCAATCTTGACTTTTACTCAAGTATGACAATTGGGTACTTTTGCCACCACTGTGTGTGTGTGTCATGTGTGTACCATGTCGTGCGGTTTGTGTGTGTGTGTGTGTGTGTGTGTGTGTGTGTGTGTGTGTGTGTGTGCGTGTCAGACCGGTGGCTCTTTGCCTCACTCCTCTCTCCTTAATTACGGCCTGTCTTCCATGCCGAGAGAAAATTCATTATTCATCTAATCTGCCTGAGGAAATAACAAACAACATAACACACAATCAGCAAAATACACACAACACTACACACAACTACCTAACCACAAAAACCGATTAACACACATGAAGTGCAACTCCCATGTCACCAAAAACACATACAGATGGCGCCGATACAGATGGCAGCTTTGCTTCTAATCCTTAGGAAACTATGCAGTATTTTGTTTTTTTACGTAATATTTTTTTTACGTTGTTAGCCCAGAAAACCTTGAAGTGTTATTACATACAGCTGGGAAGAACTATTGGATATCAGAGAGACGTCAACTTACCAGCACAACCAGCACCACGACCAGGAATACGACTTTCCCAAAGCAGATCCTTTGTCTGCACCTCCTAGGGCATTCAGACTGATTCCAGAGGCCGACCCAAAACAACGCCGCCGGAGGAGAGGATGCCAAGGCGGGCTTCTAGTGAGGCTTCGGATGTACGCACACCACCCACCGTTTCTGAGTATATTACTCAATAATGTCCAGTCCCAAAGCCAAAGAAGTCAGGGCAAGAGTTGCTTTCAAAAGAGATATCCGGGGTTGTAACATACTCTGTCTCACGGAAACATGGCTAGCTTGGGACATGCTGTTGGAGTCAGTACAGCAAACAGGATTTTCAGTGCATCGCGCCGACAGGAATAAACATCTCTCCGGTAAGAAGAAGGGTGGGGGTGAATGTTTCATGATTAACGACTCATGGTGTAATCACAACAACATATAGGAACTTAAGTCCTTTTGTTCACCTGACCTAGAATTCCTCACAATCAAATGCCGACCGTATTATCTCACAAGATAACTTTCCTTGGTTATCATCCCAGCTGTGTATATCCCCCCGCAAACAGATACCAAGACAGCCATCAAGGAACTTCACAGGACTTTATGCAAACGAGCGAGCAAAACACGCTCGACCATTGCTACTCTAACTTTCGCGATGCATACAAGGCCCTCCCCCGTCCTCCTTCTGGAAAATCTGACCACTCCATCTTTTTGCTCCCCTCCTATAGGCAGAAACTAAAACAAGAAACAAGAAGCACCCATGCTTAGGTCTATCCAACGCTGGTCTGATCAATCGGATTCCACGCTCCCAGATTGATTCGATCACGTGGACTGAGATATGTTCCGGGTAGCCTCAGAGAACAGCATTGACGTATACGCTGACTCGGTGAGCAAGTTTATAAGGAAGTCTATAGGAGATGTTGTACCCACTGTGGCTATTAAAACCTTCCCTAACCAGAAACCGTGAATTGATGGCAGCATTTGCGCAAAACTGAAAGCATGTACCACCGCATTTAATCATGGCAAGGCAACTGGGAATATGGCCGAATACAAACAGTGTAGTTATTCCCTATGTAAGGCAATCAAACAAGCAAAGTGTCCGTATAGAGACAAAGTAGAGTCGCAATTCAACTGCTCAAACACAAGATGTATGTGGCAGGGTCTACAGACAATCACGGATTACAAAAAGAAAACCAGCCCCGTCGCGGACATCGACATCTTGCTTTCAGACAAATTAAACAACTTCTTTGTGCGCTTTGAGGACAATACAGAGCCACCGACACGGCCCGCTACCAAAGACTGTTGGCTCTCCTTTTCCGTGACCGACGTGAGAAAAACATTTAAACGTGTTAACCCTCGCAATGCTGCCAGCCTAGACAGCAAGCCTAGCTACGTCCTCATAGAATTTTTCAGACCAGCTGACTGGTGTGTTTACGGACATATTCAATCAATCCCTATCCAAGTCTGCTGTCCCCACATGCTTCAAGTAGGCCACTATTGTTCCTGTTCCCAGGAAAGCCAAGGTAACTGAACTAAATGACTAACGCCCTGTAGCACTCACTTCTGTCATCATGAAGTGTGCAACTGGGTCAGGACCCTGTTCAGGACCCTGTGCAACTGGGTCCTAAACTTCCTGACGGGCCTCTCACTCAATGTCAGCAAAACAAAACAGATGATCGTGGACTTCAGGAAACTGCAAAGGGAGCATCACCCCTTTCCACATCGCTGGGACAGCAGTGGAGAAGGTGAAAAGTTTTAAGTTCGTCGGTGTACACATCACCGACAAACTGAAATGGTCCACACACACAGACAGTGTGGTGAAGAAGGCGCAACAGCGCCTCTTTAACCTCAGGTGTCTGAAAAAATGTGGCTTGTCACGAAAACCCTCACTAACTTTTACATGTGCACAATCGAGAGCATCCTATTGGGCTGTATCAACACCTGGTACGGCAACTGCACCGCCCACAACCGCAGGGCTCTCCAGAGGGTGGTGTGGTCTGCACAATGCATCACCGGGGGCATACTACATACCCTCCAGGACACCTACAACACCCGATGTCACAGGAAGGCAAAAACGATCATCAAGGACGATAACCACCCGAGCCACTGCCTGTTCAACACGCTTCCATCCAGAAAGCGAGGTCAGTACAGGTGCATAAAAGCTGGGACAAAGGGATTGAAAAACAGCTTCTATCTCAAGGCCATCAGATTGCTAAACAGTCATTACTAGCACAGAGAGGCCTACCTACAGACTTGATATCGTTGGTCACTTTAATAAATGGAACACTAGTCACTTTAATAATGTCACTTTAGTAATGCCACTTTATGAATGTTTACCTATCACAAATTAATTATCTCATACGTATATACTGTATACTGTATCCTACACTATCTATTCTATACTACCTATTGCATCTTAGCTGCTCTGTCACTGCTCATCCATATATTTTATATTTATACACCACCGTTCAACAGTTTTAGAACACATACTCATTCAATGGTTTTTCTTTATTTGTATTATTTTCTACATTGTAGAATAATATTGAAGACATCAAAACTATGAAATGGCACATATGGAATCATGTAGTAACCAAAAAAGTGCTAAACAAATCAAAATATATTTTATATTTGAGATTCTTCAAATAGCCACCTTTGCCTTGAGGACAGCTTTGCACAATCTTGGCATTCTCTCAACCAACTTTATGATGTAGTCACCTGGAATGCAGTTCAATTAACAGTTGTGCCTTGTTAAAAGTACATTTGTGGAATGTCTTTCCTTCTTAATGCGTTTGATTCAATCAGTTGTGTTGTGACAAGGTAGGGGGTATACAGAAGATGGCCCTATTTGGTCCATATTATGGACAGCTCAAATAAGTAAAGATAAACGACAGTCCATCATTACTTTAAGACATGAAGGTCAGTCAATACAGACAATTTAAAGAACTTTGAAAGTTTCTTCATGTGCAGTTGCAAAAACCATCAAGCGCTATGATGAAACTGGCTCTCATGAGGACCGCCACAGGAATGGAAGACCCAGAGTTACCTCTGCTGCAGAGGATACGTTCATTAGAGTTACCAGCCTCAGAAATTGCAGCCCAAATAAATGCTTCACAGAGTTCAAGTAACAGACACATCTCAACATCAACTGTTCAGAGGAGACCGTGTGAATCAGGCCTTCATGGTCGAATTGCCACTAAAGGACACCAATAATAATAAGAGACTTGCTTGGGCCAAGAAACCCGAGCAATGCACATTAGACATTAGAAATGTGTCCTTTGGTGTGGAGTCCAAAGTCCAAAGACTTTTGGTTCCAACCGCAGTGTCTTTGTGAGACGCTGTGTGGGTGAACGGATGATCTCTGCATGTGTATTTACCACGGTAAATCATGGAGGAGGTGGTGTTATGGTGTCGGGGTGCTTTGCTGGTTACACTGTCTGTGATTTATTTAGAATTCAAGACACACTTAACCAGTGTTGCTACCACTGCATTCTGCAGCAATACGCCATCCCATCTGGTTTGGTCTTAGTTAGACTTTCATTTGTTTTCCAACAGGACAATGACCCAACACACCTCTAGGCTGTGTAAGTGTCACACCCTGATCTGCTTTAGCTGTCCTTGTGCTTGTCTCCACCCCCACCAGGTGTCACTTATTTTCCCCGGCGTATTTATCCCTGTGTTTCCTGTCTCTCTGTGCCAGTTCTTCTTGTTTGTCAAGTCAACCAGCGTTTTTGTTTCTCAGCTCCTGCTTTCCCAGTCTCTCTTTTCTCGCCCTCCTGGTTTTGACCCTTGCCTGTCCTGACTCTGAGCCCGTCTGCCTGACCACTCTGCCTACCCCTGACCTTGAGCCTGCTTATCGCCTGGTAATCATCAAGTTTGCAGATTGGACTCTGACCTGGTTTATGAACTCTCGCCTGCACCCGACCTGCCTTTTGCCTACCCCTTTTGTCATAATAAATATCGGAGCTCAACCATCTGCCTCCTGTGTCTGCATTTGGGACTCGCCATGTGCCCTTATAAGGGCAAGGGTTGTTTTATCAAGAAGGAGAGTGATGGAGTGCTGCATCAGATAACCTGGCCTCCACAATCCCCTGACCACTGAGAGAGGGAAAAGCAGCCAACAAGTGCTCAGCATATGTGGGAACTCCTTCAAGACTGTTGGAAAAGCATTCCAGGTGCAGCTGGTTGAGAGAATGCTAGGTGTGTGCAAAGCTATCATCAAGGCAAAGGGTGGCTATTTGAAGAATCTAAAATATATTTGGATTTTTTCAACACGTTTTTGGTTACTACATGATTCCACATGTGTTATTTCACATTATTAATGTATTCACTATTATTCTACAATGTAGAGAATAGTAAAATAAAGAAACCTCCTTATTTGAGTCTGTGTTCTTAAACTGGTAGTGTATATTCTTATCCCATTCCTTTACAAGAGTGTGTGTATTAGGTGTTGTTGTGGAATTTGTTAGATATTAGGTAGTTGTTGGGGAATTGTTAGATATTACCTGTTAGATATTGCTGCACTGTCGGATCTAGAAGCATAAGCATTTTGCTACAAATGTGCTTCAACAAAGTACTGAGTAAATGGGTGGTGATATTTCCGTTTTTTTTATAATACATTTGTAAAAAAATCTAAAAACCTGTTTATGCTTTGTCATTATTGGGTATTGTTTGTAGGTTAATGAGGGGGGTAAATTATGTAATCAATTTTAGAATAACGCTGTAATGTAACAAAATGTGGAAAAAGTCAAGGGGTCTAAATACTTTCCGAATGCTCTGTAAACAGGGTGGGACATCATGCCAATCCATCGACCAAGGAGGGAGATGACCACTGTAACGCACACGCCTTCTCTTTCCCTTCCTTACAATAGTTGATATACTGTATGGACTGTTAATCTCTGACTCCATCTGACTCTTTCTCTCTCCTGATAGAGAGAAGAGGCTTGAACCTGACAGGGACAACACTGGGCCATTTCAACATATTTTTCCGTTTTCAGCTTCTGCCAGCCAAGTGCACTCATGCCATGCTATACCCACCCAATTCCTGCCTACCCATGGCATAGCTGTAATCGATAGGCCTGATACTTTACCCTTCATATTAATACCATTCAATACAAACAGCAAAGGGTCATAAGCAATTTCATAAATACCATTTTCCATTCCTCATCATCGGAGAATGATTGCTTTTAGCACTGCGTGTTATTGTTGCTAGATTGCACAGCTCACTGCCAATAGTGATTCAGAGAGGTTTCTTCCTATTATGTTGGATAATGACACAGGTATGTGTCCGTACCTGTGATAACATCATCAGATGCTTCAGATATAAGCCATCTCAATGACTAAAGACACAAACGACGTTGGCGAGCTCATCTACTGAGTCTCAGTGTATAACATGGTGGCTCTCCATTGTCCAAATGAAAATGAAGGTTGAAAACTTACCCAGAGGGCAAAGTGAAATGACATAATCACAATCAACTACAGCCAACCAGAACTGGTTATAACCTGGTTGTAATGAAGTAATTTCAACCAGTTTTGTCTGCAGTGTATAAAACACAATAAGCTGATGTCCACTGAATCTTTTCACACCACTAACAATACCTTCTCTTTATTTCCATGGAAACACCTGGTCACCTGCTGTTACTGATACATGGAGAAGAACACAACTTTGTAGAAGAATTGGCAGAATTGGCAAATTCTAAACAAAATGTTTATATGAAACACATGCACTGAATAACCAATGCCAACTACACTATAATTGGCAAAATAATTAGCTTAATATGTCACAGTCAGTGGCTTTCCACTGACCGATTATTGGGAGTTCTGATCAATAGATGTGACTCATCTCACTGGTCACCTGGATAATATACAACTCCTATTAGCACAAGCCCAATACACAACATTTGGTGATGCGTTTCTTGATAAATTAGCAAATTAGTGCTGTTTTCAGCGTCTCTATATTACTGTCTCTCCCCCTCCTCTCTTTCTCTCTCTCTGACAGTCACTGTACAAACAAACAGACACACACACACACACACACACACACACACACACACACACACACACACACACACACACACACACACACACACACACACACACACACACACACACACACACACACACACACACACACACACACACACACACACACACACACACACACACCACAGCAGCAGGTCATGGTGAAGTTTTAATGGCTTCTAATTGCGATTTGCTGTTTCAGATCCTTTTAGTTGTGTGTTATTTTCCAGCACCTCTCCACTGTCAGAACACAGCACCGTCACGGAAGCAGACAGAGCAGAGGAAAGGTAAATAAAGAGGAAAGGAGGGGATTGCTGAAGAATTTACTTGAGTTACTTCCATTCTTGTGTTGCGTAAGGTATAAATTAGACTTTCGAAAAACCTCTTGAAGATGTGTTATTCTCATAGAGAAAGTAATCCTTGCTAAAAGAAGAAGACATTATACAGTATACCAGAGAAACACAAATCCCACCACCTTGTGTCCTTAGAGTCAACCCTAAGTCTCCGTCTCCTGTGACTGTCTTGGGACAACAGTAAATACCTTGTGAAACGCTGCATGTCTCCACTTCAGGCTACTTTCAACCATCCTTACTCAGTGGTTGTTATAGCGCTACACAGTCCTACAGTTTTTGTTTTACAGTGCTGCTACAGAGAATCAAATCAAATCAAAGTTTATTTGTCACGTGCGCCGAATACAACAGGTGTAGGTAGACCTTACAGTGAAATGCTTACTTACAAGCTCTAACCAATAGTGCAAAAAAGGTGTTAAGTGAACAATAGGTAGGTAAAGAAATAAAACAACAGTAAAAAGACAGGCTATATACAGTAGCGAGGCTACATGCAGACACCAGTTAGTCAGGCTGATTGAGGTAGTATGTACATGTAGATATGGTTAAAGTGACTATGCATATATGATGAACAGAAAGTAGCAGTAGCGTAAAAGAGGGGTTGGCGGGTGTTGGGTGGCGGGTGCCAGGACACAATGCAGATGGCCCGGTTAGCAAATGTGCGGGAGCACTGGTTGCTCGGCCCAATTGCGGTAGTATGTACATGAATGTATAGTTAAAGTGACTATACATACAGTATATGATAAACAGAGAGTTTACACAATGCAAATAGTCCGGGTAGCTATTTGATGACCTATTCAGGAGTCTTATGGCTTGGGGGTAAAAACTGTTGAGAAGCCTTTTTGTCGTAGACTTGGCACTCCGGTACCGCTTGCCATGCGGTAGTAATGATAGTAGAAAAATGCTCAGTGACCATACACACAAGTATAATTACAGTACATCAGCTGTGTAAGGTAAAACATTGCCTGTCTTATTTTACTTTACAAACTCGAAGAGGATGGAAAGTCATTATTAATAACGATTTCATTCTAAGTCATCTGCAAAACATAATTGGATGTTGACTAGGAAGTTGAGGGGTAAACAATGTCATTTTATTCAAGTAGTGTAGTGGGATACCTCAGGGTGTTAGGGAGTAGTCTAAACTAGAGCCCTTTACTATAGAGTGATACAGTAGGGTGTTAGGGAGTACAGTCAGTAGACTATGACTAAAGCCCTTTACTGTAGTGTGATACCTCAGGTTCTAAGGCAGTAGACTAACACCAAAGCCCTTTACTGTAGTGTGATACCTCAGGTTCTGAGGGAGTAGACTAACACCAAAGCCCTTTACTGTTGTGTGATATCTCAGGGTCTGAGGGAGTAGACTAAACTCCAGCCCTTTACTGTAGTGTGATACCTCAGGGTCTGAGGTAGTAGACTAACACTAAAGCCCTTTACTGTAGTGTGATACCTCAGGGTCTAAGGGAGTAGACTAAACTACAGCCCTTTACTGTAGTGTGATACCTCAGGTTCTGAGGGAGTAGACTAAACTACAGCACTTTACTGTAATGTGATACCTCAGGGTCTGAGGTAGTAGACTAAACTACAGCACTTTACTGTAATGTGATACCTCAGGGTCTGAGGGAGTAGACTAAACTCCAGCCCTTTACTGTAGTGTGATACCTCAGGGTCTGAGGGAGTAGACTAACACTAAAGCCCTTTACTGTAGTGTGATACCTCAGGGTCTGAGGGAGTAGACTAACACTAAAGCCCTTTACTGTAGTGTGATACCTCAGGGTCTGAGGTAGTAGACTAACACTAAAGCCCTTTACTGTAGTGTGATACCTCAGGGTCTGAGGGAGTAGACTAAACTAAAGCCCTTTACTGTAGTGTGATACCTCAGGTTCTGAGGGAGTAGACTAAACTACAGCCCTTTACTGTAGTGTGATACCTCAGGATCTGAGGGAGTAGTCTAAACTACAGCACTTTACTGTAGTGTGATACCTCAGGGTCTGAGGGAGTAGTCTAAACTACAGCACTTTACTGTAATGTGATACCTCAGGGTCTGAGGGAGTAGTCTAAACTACAGCACTTTACTGTAGTGTGATACGTCAGGGTCTGAGGGAGTAGTCTAAACTACAGCACTTTACTGTAGTGTGATACCTCAGGGTCTGAGGTAGTAGACTAAACTCCATCCCTTTACTGTAGTGTGATACCTCAGGGTCTGAGGGAGTAGACTAAACTACAGCCCTTTACTGTAGTGTGATACCTCAGGGTCTGAGGTAGTAGACTAACACTAAAGCCCTTTACTGTAGTGTGATACCTCAGGGTCTGAGGGAGTAGACTAACACTAAAGCCCTTTACTGTAGTGTGATACCTCAGGGTCTGAGGTAGTAGACTAACACTAAAGCCCTTTACTGTAGTGTGATACCTCAGGTTCTGAGGGAGTAGACTAAACTACAGCCCTTTACTGTAGTGTGATACCTCAGGATCTGAGGGAGTAGTCTAAACTACAGCAATTTACTGTAGTGTGATACCTCAGGGTCTGAGGGAGTAGTCTAAACTACAGCACTTTACTGTAATGTGATACCTCAGGGTCTGAGGTAGTAGACTAAACTACAGCACTTTACTGTAATGTGATACCTCAGGGTCTGAGGGAGTAGACTAAACTCCAGCCCTTTACTGTAGTGTGATACCTCAGGGTCTGAGGGAGTAGACTAACACTAAAGCCCTTTACTGTAGTGTGATACCTCAGGGTCTGAGGGAGTAGACTAACACTAAAGCCCTTTACTGTAGTGTGATACCTCAGGGTCTGAGGTAGTAGACTAACACTAAAGCCCTTTACTGTAGTGTGATACCTCAGGGTCTGAGGTAGTAGACTAACACTAAAGCCCTTTACTGTAGTGTGATACCTCAGGGTCTGAGGTAGGAGACTAAACTACAGCCCTTTACTGTAGTGTGATACCTCAGGGTCTGAGGGAGTAGTCTAAACTACAGCACTTTACTGTAATGTGATACCTCAGGGTCTGAGGTAGTAGACTAAACTACAGCCCTTTACTGTAGTGTGATACCTCAGGGTCTGAGGGAGTAGACTAAACTCCAGCCCTTTACTGTAGTGTGATACCTCAGGGTCTGAGGGAGTAGTCTAAACTACAGCCCTTTACTGTAATGTGATACCTCAGGGTCTGAGGGAGTAGTCTAAACTACAACCCTTTACTGTAGTGTGATACCTCAGGGTCTGAGGGAGCAGTCTAAACTACAGCACTTTACTGTAATGTGATACCTCAGGGTCTGAGGGAGTAGTCTAAACTACAGCCCTTTACTGTAATGTGATACCTCAGGGTCTGAGGGAGTAGTCTAAACTACAGCACTTTACTGTAATGTGATACCTCAGGGTCTGAGGGAGTAGTCTAAACTACAGCCCTTTACTGTAGTGTGATACCTCAGGGTCTGAGGGAGTAGACTAAACTACAGCCCTTACTGGAACAGTCACACCATAGAGATGAGGCGAAGAGGAAGTCGACTCAGAGAAGACGAAGAGTGTATGTAAATAATTTATTACTCAGACTCTCCCAGTGGCAAAGTGATCTGAACAGACACACATTTCTATAAAGCAGGTAGCTTAACCTCCTGGTATTAATATTAAATACATGTTTGCTTCTCCAGTATTCTCTAAGATGTTTTTCTTGATGTTGGGGTTGTATATTTAAATGTCAAGAATAGCTGAGTGATTGATACAGTATATCCCCAAGATGTCAAATGATTTGACAGTTTACACACACACACACACACACACACACACACACACACACACACACACACACACACACACACACACACACACACACACACACACACACACACACACACACACACACACACACACACACACACACACCCAAACAAGCAAGCAAACCCAAATGCACACACGCACACACAAACACACGCACACACTTGCTCTGATCATTTAACCTGTTTACAGATTTTACTCCAAATCATCACTAAACTCAACAGATTAAACGACAACTCCATCCTACGATGCCTGTAGATACTGTATATGCCAAACTCTCTGTCCACGATAATCCCCCATTACTTCCTTCATGTCTGTCTGATAGCTGTCCTCTTCACTCTCCTCCTGGTAATGAGGCCTGGAGGATAGAGGATGGTTAGTATCCTTTGCAAAGAGAAAACGTAGGACCACCCTCATCCAGAGAGAACTAGGGAAGATTGCCTCTGAGAAAATCAAGTTGAAAGGTTCTCTGACTGCCCCCAAACCACCACACCCATTCCGCATCCATGCCCCTCACCAAAACTAATTGCGAGAAATTGCTGGTTGTGGGAATATATACTCTTGATGTTGATTGCTGCCCATCTGCTGAGGGGGATTGTTTTATGTAATTTCAGTAGCAAACAGCCTCTCTGACTCAGAGCCAATCAGACAGATTAAGGGATGGACGGACGGACCTTCACCTGTAACCTGAATACAAACACAAATACACATTGAAGTTCAATCTACAAAGCTTGTCAATTGGCAAGGTCTGAGTAACTTGAATTCAGTGATCTGGGCCCCTATCCACAAAGCCTCTCAGAGTGGGAGTGCTGATCTAGGATCAGTTTTTCCTTTCAGATCATAATTAATAAGATTATATGGACAGGTTGGGACCTGATCCTAGATCAGCACTCCTACTCTGAGGCGCTTTGTGAATACGGGCCCTGATCTCACACTGACATAAATGATGCAGTTGAGAGTGAGGATATCACAGTTGTCAAATCTGTATGTATGTACAGTATGTGTATTAGAGCATACATAATACACACAACATGGGAAGACAGGAATCCTGATATCATTAACAATCTGAACACATTATCGTCAGAGGCTGCTGCTGGGTATTTATACTAGCTGTACTGACGTGTGTTCCCTCCGTGTGTGTGGCGGTGTGTGTCCATGAGCTTGGGGAGGTCAGGGGCCTGGTGAAAAGTCACTCTTCTCTGTCCCTCTCTGATTACCAATTACTGCTGTGCGCTCCAGCGAAGGTCTCAGCCGAGCAGCCAGGTCTGTCTTAATGAGAGAGAGGGGCCACAGCCACGCATCTGACGTCAGCCCTGTAAATACCAGCCTTGATCAGCCACAAACAAAGCCAAGGAGCCACGAAGAGACAGAGGAAGAGAAAATGAGAGGGAGGGAAGAGGGGAGTAGGGGAGAGAGTGGTAGGGAAGAGGGGAGCAGGGAATAAAGGAATTCTTCTCGATTCCTTTATTCCCTTCCTATTGTCTACCTTTCTCCCTCTCTCTCTCTCTCTCTCTCTCGCTTTCCCCTTCTCTCTCTCGCTCTCCTTCTCTCTCTCCCTCTCATTTATGTGAAATTAAAGGTTTCTGCTCAGCCTATAATTAGTTGACCCTGACTCTAATTAGAAATGCTCTGTGCAGTGCCACTTCAGATTAGACACAACCCCATATGTCCCTTAGTGTGGTCGCCGTGCAGAGGAGTGTGTGTGTGTGTGTGTATCTGTGCATTGGTGCTGTACAAAAATGCCACAGAGCCTTCATCCAAAGATAAGGGGTACACTGCCAATCAGCCAGTCAAATTGTGTGTACTGGCACTAAAATAGTCCCCAGTGCCTTGGTGTCTCTGCCATGGATGGTAGTTAGGCAGCTCGCTCTCATCATGTCTCTATCAAAGCCAGGTAATCAGAATAAGAGGGACAGGTTCATTCAGCATTGGCCCTGGCTCACTTTAGATGTTTCTATTGATGTGTCCGGTGCAGATCAAGAAGCGGTCTATTAATAGGTCTATTAATTGTAGCCAATCCACAATGACTAGGTTGACCAGAGCCCTGCGCACTAGATAGGGAATAGAGTGTCATTTGGGATGGAGACCTGGTGTATACCTCCCCCCAACACTTACATGTCCAACCCATCCTAGTGAAGTCAGTCACTGGCCCGGACACCTTCAGGGGCGAGAGGCCCCTCAGACTGGGATTTAATCAGAGGCTTCTCCCTCGGCACGATCCTCCATGAGCCTCATCAGAACATGCACAGGAATAATGTGGCACAACCTTTAGTGAAATGTCAGAAAATATCACCACTGGAAAGCATCTTCATTAAGTAAAACGAAGTGGGTTGGCTGAAAGACCTTTTTTCACCTCCTTGTAAGCGGAACGGAATTAGCTTCTGCAGCATGGAGAGTGTGTGGAGAGAGAGAGACAGACAGAGAAGGAGACAGAGAGAGACAGCGAGAGAGAGAGAGAGAGAGAGAGAGAGAGAGAGAGAGAGAGAGAGAGAGAGAGAGAGAGAGAGAGAGTGAGCACCAAAGCCCCACTGATCCTTACGTGGGGGAAATTATATTTATTTATTGAAAGTTTGAAATAAAGTTTAAGTGTTTGGAGTAGAGAATCAGGTAGTGACTCCAGAGACATGATAGCTCAGAGTTAGATGTTTAAAGTGAACATAGCTATTTAGAACACGGAAAACTAAGAGCCAAAAACACACACAGCATATCCTTGACTGGGATTTCCTATAACTAGAGGCAGTGGTGTTGAGGCTAGATAGCAGAGAAACACAGAGAGCTGTGGCTTTAGGGCACAATGGGTTCCTGGAAAAGAGTTGCATGTCTGACTAGAACAAAATTGCACTCAACAGATGAGAGGAGAGAAAATGAAATGAAGTGAAAATGAGAGAAAGAGAGATAGTGAAATAAACTGTTTAGCCAGACATAATGGTCAGCATCTGGAGAGAAGAGTGTTCTTGGAGGACACTTAGATGAGAAAGAACATATTTATCACGAATAATAAAATTGCAAATTGAGGGCAGAGAGAGAGAGAGAGAGAGAGAGAGAGAGAGAGGGTAAAGGAAAGGGATTAAAAGTGTATCGATCGGGGCCCTGCAATCGCTTCTCACATTATATGAAGCCATTTTTAATTCACCCCAACACTGTGGAGAGGGAATAGAGAAGATGAAGACAGGAATAGAGAAGAGAGAGTGAGAGAGAGAGAAGATGGTGAGAGAGAGGGGGGATAGAGTATTGAAGAAGAGGAGTGAGAAAAAGAGCCAGGATTGGAGGGCTTGTCCTGATCAATAGGCTTGTACATCTGGAGATGTCTCAACCCCCCTTTCTCTCGCTCTCTCTCTCTCTCCCTCCCTATTTCCCTTTCTCTCCTCTCTCTCTCTCTCTCCTCTCTCTCCCTCCCTATGTCTCTCTCTCCTCTCTCTGTCCTCTCTCTATCTCTATCCTCTCATACAGGCAATAGAACCCTCATAAACCTCTCACCATGCTCCATGTTCTCTCTCCTCTCTCTATCTCTCTCCTCTCATACAGGCAATAGAATCCTCATAAACCTCTCACCATGCTCCATGTTCTCTCTCCTCTCTCTATCTCTATCCTCTCATACAGGCAATAGAACCCTCATAAACCTCTCACCATGCTCCATGTTCTCTCTCCTCTCTCTATCTCTCTCCTCTCATACAGGCAATAGAATCCTCATAAACCTCTCACCATGCTCCATGTTCTCTCTCCTCTCTCTATCTCTATCCTCTCATACAGGCAATAGAACCCTCATAAACCTCTCACCATGCTCCATGTTCTCTCTCCTCTCTCCCTATCTCTCTCCTCTCATACAGATGAAATAGAACCCTCATAAACCTCTCACCATGCTCCATGTTCTCTCTATCTCTCTCCTCTCATACAGGCAATAGAACCCTCATAAACCTCTCACCATGCTCCATGTTCTCTCTCCTCTCTCTATCTCTCTCCTCTCATACAGGCAATAGAACCCTCATAAACCTCTCACCATGCTCCATGTTCTCTCTCCTCTCTCCCTATCTCTCTCCTCTCATACAGATGAAATAAAACCCTCATAAACCTCTCACCATGCTCCATGTTCTCTCTCCTCTCTCTCTATCTCTCTCCTCTCATACAGATGAAATAGAACCCTCATAAACCTCTCACCATGCTCCATGTTCTCTCTCCTCTCTCCCTATCTCTCTCCTCTCATACAGATGAAATAGAACCCTCATAAACCTCTCACCATGCTCCATGTTCTCTCTCCTCTCTCTATCTCTCTCCTTTCATACAGGCAATAGAACCCTCATAAACCTCTCACCATGCTCCATGTTCTCTCTCCTCTCTCTATCTCTCTCCTCTCATACAGGCAATAGAACCCTCATAAACCTCTCACCATGCTCCATGTTCTCTCTCCTCTCTCCCTATCTCTCTCCTCTCATACAGATGAAATAGAACCCTCATAAACCTCTCACCATGCTCCATGTTCTCTCTCCTCTCTCTCTATCTCTCTCCTCTCATACAGATGAAATAGAACCCTCATAAACCTCTCACCATGCTCCATGTTCTCTCTCCTCTCTCTATCTCTCTCCTCTCATACAGGCAATAGAACCCTCATAAACCTCTCACCATGCTCCATGTTCTCTCTCCTCTCTCTATCTCTCTCCTCTCATACAGGCAATAGAACCCTCATAAACCTCTCACCGTGCTCCATGTTCTCTATCCAGCAAAAATACACTGACAGGAAAACAACATCCCCCACTATAATTACCCTTTCATGGTGATGTCTTGACTTAAACGTGCTTCTAGAAATAGGCTCTCCATTTAAATATAGTGGTGAGTGCAATGCACTCTCTCCATCATATTGTTAATGGACAAGTTCCTTTGGTTTTAAACTCCCTCTTCAGTGTGGTATTTTACTCTCCAACTAGTCCTAATGCAATCAAAGCACAAACACACAGCGTTGTTTTGTCTAGAGACTGGGGACACTGTCTGATGAATCTCCCTCAGATCTGCGTGTGTTAATGTCATCAATAGAATCAGTTCCAGACAAAACGCGGTATCTGTCAGCGACAATGCCCTGTCTCTCAGAAGCCAATCTGGAATTGGCACCATTCCTCCAGTGAAGGTTGGAACGCACTACGACACTCTGCTGTAAAATTGACATTGTGCTTCTACTGTCACATCTCACAAATGAACATGAAGCCTACTGATGTGATGTGTGACACTTTCAAACTGAAATTGTGTCAGTATTTCATTTTGTTTATCTGTTATCTGACTGGTAAACATTGGCATCTACCTTCGTATCACTTAGTACAAGAGTTCGAGAGAGAGAGAAAGGGTTAGAGAGAGAAAGCGAGAGGACGAGAGGGAGAGAGAGAAAGTGAGTAAGAGAGAAAGAGAGAGAGAGAGGGTTAGAGACAGAAAGCGAGAGAACGAGAGGGAGAGAGAGAAAGTGAGTGAGAGAGAAAGAGAGAGAGAGGGTTAGAGACAGAAAGCGAGAGAACGAGAGGGAGAGAGAGAAAGAGAGAGAGAGAGAGAAAGAGAGAGAGAGAAAGAGAGAGAGAGAGAGAGAGAGAGAGAGAGAGAGAGAGAGAGAGAGAGAGAGAGAGAGAGAGAGAGAGAGAGAGAGAGAGAGAGAGAGAGAGAGAGAGAGAGAGAGAGAGAGAGAGAGAGAGAGAGAGAGAGAGAGAGAGAGAGAGAGAGAGAGAGAGAGAGAGAGAGAGAGAGAGAGAGAGAGAGAGAGAGAGAGAGAGAGAGAGAGAGAGAGAGAGAGAGAGAGAGATATCACGGGTGATAGGACTGATCATACGTATGGAGGAAGCCTGGCTGTGATAAGTAGGTCTGTGCTGGGTTAAGGAATGACCCTGAAACAGGCTGGGATGCAGTGAGAGGTCTTGTTTGAACATTTCCTCCACATCTTCTCATGTTCTGCCACTCTGGCTAATTGACTACTATTTTCAAAGAAAATTCGTAGAAATCCAAATAACTTCACAGATCTTCATTGTAAAGGGTTTAAACACTATTTCCCATGCTTGTTCAATGAACCATAAACAATAAATGCACATGCACCTGTGGAACAGTCATTAAGACACTAACAGCTTACAGACGGTAGGCAATTAAGGTCACAGTTATGAAAACTTAGGCCACTAAAGAGGCCTTTCTACTGACTCAAAAACAACAGAATAAAGATTCCCTGGGTCCCTGCTCAGAACGTGTCTTAGGCATGCTGCAAGGCATGAGGACTGCAGGTGTGGCCAGGGCAATAAAATGCAATATCCGTACCGTGAGACGCCTAAGACAGCGCTACTGGGAGACAGGACGGACAGCTGATCATCCTCGCAGTGGCAGACCACGTGTAACAACACCTGCACAGGATTGGTACATTCGAACATCACACCTGCGGGACAGGTACAGGATGGCAACAATAACTGCCCGAGTTACACCAGGAACGCACAATCCCTCCATCAGTACTCAGACTGTCCGCAATAGGCTGAGAGAGGCAGGACTGAGGGCTTGTAGGCCCGATGTAAGGGAGGTCCTCACCAGACATCATCGGCAACAACGTCGCCTATGGGTACAAGCCCACCGTCGCTGGACCAGACAGGACTGGTAAAAAGTGCTCTTCACTAACGTGTCACGGTTTTGTCTCACCAGGGCTGATGGTCGGATTCGCATTTATCGTCAAATAAATGAGCGTTACACCGAGGCCTGTTCTCTGGAGTGGGATCGATTTGGAGGTGGAGGGTCTGTCATGGTCTGGGGCGGTGTGTCACAGCATCATCAGACTGAGCTTGTTGTCATTGCAGGCAATCTCAACGCTGTGCGTTACAGGGAAGACATCATCCTCCCTCATGTGGTACCATTCCTACAGGCTCATTCTGACATGACCCTCCAGCATGACAATGCCCCCAGCCATACTGCTCGTTCTTTGCGTGATTTCCTGCAAAACAGGAATGTCAGTGGATCGGAGGGTGAGGGCTAGGGCCATTCCCCCCAGAAATGTCTGGGAACTTGCAGGTGCCTTGGTGGAAGAGTGGGGTAACATCTCACAGCCAGAACCGGCAAATCTGGTGCAGTTCATGAGGTGGAGATGCACTGCAGTACTTAATGCAGCTGATGGCCACACCAGATACTGACTGTTACTTTTGATTTTGACCCCCCCTTTGTTCAGGGACACATTATTCCATTTCTGTTAGTCACATGTCTGTGGAACTTGTTCAGGTTATGTCTCAGTTGTTGAATCTTGTTATGTTCATACAAATATTTACATATGTTAAGTTTGCTGAAAATAAACACAGATGACAGATAGAGGACGTTCAATTTTTTGCCGAGTTTAGTACAGGCGAGTACTGAGAAGCGTAAATTGGTTCACTTTGCACTCACTAAAACATTTATGACAGTGGAAAGAAGAATAAAATATTGTTTTAAAACGGATTTATACTTGCAATAGCAAAATTAATAGAAAAGCACTCTTTGTGAGGGCTGCATGGTGGGTTTACATTTCAATGTGTGAAGGAACCATGGGTCAGAGAGAAAGATGGGGGAGGGGAGTGAGAGAGAAAGACAGACAGACAGACAGACAGACAGACAGACAGACAGACAGACAGACAGACAGACAGACAGACAGACAGACAGACAGACAGACAGACAGACAGATAGATACAGACAGATACAGACAGATACAGACAGAAAGACAGAGAAGAGGCAGAGAGAGAAAGAGAGGAGGAGAGAGGGCTACTTGTACTCATTCATTTCAGTGGGAGAGAAAAGATTAAACGATAAAGTCATGATTATATTGGGTTTTAATGTCATTGCTTTTAATCACGCTATCAAAATTATACCTCAGGAGAAGTGGATACACATTACCCTGACATGTATTAAGTGACTCAGTTAAATTAATTGTAGTGTAGTGAATGAATTATAGTGAAGTGTAGCTGTAGTGATACAGTGCCTTGCAAAAGTATTCATAACCCTTGAATTATTCACATTTTATTGTGTTAGAAAGTGGGATTATAATGGATGTAATTGTCATTTTTTGTCAACAATCTACACAAAATACTATGTAATGTCAAAATCTAGATTTTTTAAATTAAAATATAGTTGCATAAGTATTCAGCCCCTTTGTTTTAAGAGTCAGAATTTGCTAAACAAATCACATACTAATTTATATGAACTCACTCTACATAGAATAATAAGGGTTGACATGATTTCTGAATGACTAACCATTCATCTGTCCTCCATACATACAAGATCTGTAAAGTCCCTCAGTAAAATATTGAATTACAAGCACAGATTCAACTACAAAGGCTTTTCGACTGCCTCGTAAAGAAGGGCAGTGATTGGTAGATGGGTAACAATAAGAAACTGAATATCTCTTTAAGCACGTCCACGTTAATAATTATGCTGTGGATGACGTTTTAAACCACCAAGACACATCAAAGATACAGTCCTCCTGAACTGAGCTGCAGGACAGGAAGGAAACTGCTCAGAGATGTTACCATGAGGCCATTGCTGAGTTTAAAACAGCTACGGAGTTCAATGGCTGTGACGGGAGAAAACTGGGGATGGATCAACAACGCTGTAATGACTCCGTAGCTGTTTTAACAATAATGACAGAGTGAAAAGAAGAATAAAAATATACAGAATACAAATATTCCAAAACATGCATATGTATGCAACAAGGCACTAAAGTAATACAGCAACAACACAGAAAACATAGCAAAATAATCCATATTTTGGCCTAAATGCAAAGCCATATGTTTGGGGCAAATCCAACACAACACATCACAGAGTAAATGCCTCCTTATTTTCAAGCATGGCCGTGGCTGTGTGATGGTATGGGTATGCCCGAGTGGTGCAGCGGTCTAAGGCACTGCATCTCAGTGCAAGAGGCGTCACTACAGTCCCTGGTTTGAATCCAGGCTGTATCACATCTGGCTGTGATTGGGAGTCCCATAGGATGGTGCACAATTGGCTAAGCGTTGTCCGGGTTTGGATGGTGTAGGTCATCATTGTAAATACAGTAATAATTTGTTCTTAACTGACTTGCCTAGTTAAATAAAAGGTACAACAATAATAAGCAAATAAACAGGGTGGAGCTAAGCACAGGCAAAATCCCAGAGGAAAACCTGCTGCAGCCTGCTTTACACCAGAGACTAGGAGAGGAATTCACCTTCCAGCAGGACAATAACCTACAACACAAGGCCGAATCTACACTGGAGTTACTTACCAAGAAGACCGTGAATGTTCCTGAGTGGCCAACTTTCAGTTTGGACTTAAATCTGTTTTAAAATCTATGGCAAGACTTGAGAATTGCTGTCTAGTCATGATCCCCAACATCTTCATAGAGCTTGAAGAATTTTGAAAACAATAATGGGAAAATATTGCACAATCCAGGTGTGCAAAGCTCTTATAGACTTACTCAAGAAGACTCACAGCTGTAATTGATGTCAAAGGTTTCTAACATGTATTGACTCAGGGAGCTGAATGACTATATTTAAGTTACTTAATTTGAATGAATAAAAACAATTTAAAAAAAATCAATTTTGACATTACAGAGTATTTTGTGTAAATTGTTGACCAATAAATTACAACTAAATAAATGTTCATCCCACTTTATAACACACTAAATCCAAGGGGTCTGAATACTTTTGCATGGCACTGTCCTACTAGTAAACCTAGCATGAATACAAAATGAATAGTTGTATTAAAATACTGTCAAGAAACGTGGGTATATTTTCCATAATATCAAATACAACAGCGTGAGGGCCTCCCAAGTGGCACAGCAGTGCTTGAGGTGTCACTACAGACCCTGGTTTGATCTTAGGCTGTGTCACAACCGGGAAACCCATGAGGTGGCGCACAATTGACTCAGCATTATCCAGAATAGGGTCTGGCTGGCCGGTATTTCCTTGTGCAATTACGCTCTAGCAACTACTTTTGGCAGGCCATGCACCTGCAAGCTGACTTCAGTCGCCAGCTGTTTCCTCCAACACATTGGTACGGCTGGTTTCTGGGTATTTTTTTAAACCTTTATTTTACTAGGAAAATTCTTAGTAACAATGAAGGCCTACTTCAGAACAGTGTGTTAACTGCCTTGTTCAGGGGCAGAACAGATTTTCACTTTGTCAGCTCGGGGATTCGATCCATCAACTTTTTGGTTACTGGCCCAATGCTCTAACAACTAGGCTACCTGCCGGGTTAAGAGAGCAGCTTGGCAGGGTCGTGTTTCAGAGGACTAATGGCTCTCGACCTTTGCCTCTCCCGAGTCCGTAGGGGAGTTGCAGTGATGGGACAAGATAGTAACTACCAATATATAAATAAATACAACAACGTGTACAGAAACAGTACCACCGTTATTGAACTTAAAATGTCCTCTTTTACAGTGTGATTCCACAGAGATAGCTAGGGGGTAGAGCGATAGTCGTCTATTTTCTTGGCAGTAGTATTCTGTTAGCTCTGATTAAAATACACTGTGACAATTCATGTGTGACAGTTTGTAATATGAAACTCTTAATTTGACCTAAAATAAATAAGAAGCTGGAATTGACTTCGCCTCCACATACACTGAATATTCAATGCACAAAGTAGTATGTAAATATCTAAGGGCAACCACGTTTGCAATGATAGCTTGTACGTTGTAGCTATAGTATAGGCAATATATAAAAATATCACAGATCACTAGCCATACTTCACTTAAGGAAGTTGTATCCCCATAGAGATGCATGCAGAGATCATGTTACCATGAGAACTGGCCGGTGAGGGGAGTTCCATAGAGTCTCTGTGTCCTGTGTTGGGGGCATCTTTCTCAGACCAGGTGACTGGCTGGCTGACTGTGATTGGCTGACTGGCTGGAGAGAGAGAGAGAGAGAGAGAGAGAGAGAGAGAGAGAGAGAGAGAGAGAGAGAGAGAGAGAGAGAGAGAGAGAGAGAAAGAGAAAGAGAAAGAAAGAGGGTTAGGCTGTGGCTAGCTGACTTACTGACTAGATGACTTACTAACTGACTTACTGACTGTCTGACTTTCTGGCGAGCTGACTCTGATCTATAGTGGTAGCAGAGTGGAGGTCCAGTCTCATTTGTAGTTAGTCTCACTACTGTGATTTCTCCACGCCGCAGTTGATGGAGTGGTTCTTACCTGTGATGCGCTCGAGAAAGCTATTGTGTTTGGTGATGGATAGAGTTTCTCAGTGCAGTGGGGTCTGTCCGGCTGCTACGAGGTTTAAATCAATCCGTTCATTTGTGTCTCTGTGGGATTGATTATCTGAAAGTGCAAACAGTTGAGGCGCAGACTGGACGATGAGGCTCTGACTACGTACACACTCAACAGTACATTTTCATTAAATCACACACCGCCGCCACTCCTAAGTGCTACCTCTGCTATTACAATGACAAGTAGGAAAACACAGCAGTACCTGCATCTGCCAAAATGTATTGTATGAACATTAACAAAACTCAGATCTAAGTGTTTTTTGAAATGGTTGTGCATCAAACAAATTGCATTTTGGGTGATATAGAAATTCCCCATTGTGGTCATTAATAAAGTTGCATTCAAGCAGAAAAAACAAGTCTATCTGTCAGCACAATGAAAATGGATTTGACTTTATTTAATATTTCATCTTGAGAAATAACAAATCGGACTCCTTGTGTTGATACAGGAAAGTTATTTTATGCATATGTTCACGGTAAGGATCCAGTGATGTCATTCATGTGGTGTTCAAGCCGAATGAGGTTATATAAGACGACTCGCCACACCATATAGGTCAATCTGTTTAGCTCCTCACCAAGGAGAACCCTGTCATGTTGATGTGCGGCATGTTCATGTCTCTTCCTATGTAGATCTATAAATGTAGGGCCTATGGAGAAATGCCAGACGAGATGGTGTTAGAACCAAGAACGGTTCAATGTGTCGCTTCATATATGGCCCGAAAAAAGTTTCCAATCTACTGGTAAATTAACTGCCAAAATAAAGGAAACTCTTGAGCAAATGAGGGATACAAAGTACTATATAGAAAGCAGGTGCCTCCACACTGGTGTAGTTCCTGAGTTAATTTAGCAATTAACATCTCATCCGGCTTAGGGTCATGTATAAAAATGCCTAGTTGACCATTATTCTGGCTACCATGGCTAGAAGAAGAGATCTCAGAGACTTTGAAAGTGGGGTTTCAAAGGAGCATAGGGGGTTTAAAGGGTGTGTGTGTGTGTGTGTGTGTGTGTGTGTGTGTGTGTGTGTGTTTCAGTCACCAGATCTCAACCCAATTGAACACTTATGGGAGATTCTGGAGAGGCGACTGAGACAGCGTTTTCCACTAACATCAACAAAATACAAACTTATGGAATTTCTAGTGGAAGAAGGGTGTTGCATCCCTCCAATAGTTCCAGACACTTGTAGAATCTATGCCAGGGTGCATTGAAGCTCTTCTGGCAGCTCTGCCAATGCTCTATTAGACACGTTATGTTGATGTTTCCTTTATTTTGGCAGTGACCTGTATATAGAACTGCAAACCAGCCTTATTATTAGTAGTTCTGTGAAGAAGTTCTGCTAAAGGTCCAGTGACCAGTGACTCAGGTACGGTAATGAAGATACCATACTCCCATCCCAGGACACCACCAACAGTAGATTCATCTGTTAATGTCAGCCAGGGCCCTCCCCACACCCCACAACACTAGAGCAGCACGCCATGCCCCTCCCATAACCCAAACCACCAGGACACCCCTCCCCTACCCCTCATCCCCAGAGCAGCAGCCTTGTGATTGAGGATGGGGTGTCTGCCTGATGGCTCGTCTCCAGGGCTGCTAAATGGAATGTCAGACACTTCCCCATCCTCAGACAAGAGCAGTGAGTGTCAGACAGAGTGGGAATTACCCAGAATCCTATTCCAGCCACGATGCCTGAGGCTAGGTCTAATAATGACATTCTATGAAAATCACCATCTAGTCGTCTCAAAAGGATGGGCAACACTAAAGTGCAAAAGGTGTTATTCTCTCTCTCTTTCTCTCTCCTCCTCTCACCCTCATAGATTGAAGACGGGGCACAGCTTAGACATTATAGTGAAATGGCCACCAAGTGTGTTTAAGACTCCTGCTGCATTCTGACTGAAGATACAATCCTTCTGTTCAATATTTGGAGTAGAAATATTTGTTTCACTATGTATTTATCATTCTGAATGACTTTTCCCGAAAAGTTTACCTCAGAGTTCTGACACTTCTGTATTGGGTACGAGAATCTCAGGCGCTGTACAGAAATCTATTTCACCTTATATTTTATTCCGACATGCACCATCATATTAGATTCTATCTAAAATAGATTTTTTTTACATTTTCAAATATTGTACAGTTAGATTGACCAACTATGCCAAGCGAGAATCCAATTTGATAACCTAGAAAATATATGAGGCAAACATCCCACCTCAGGAAAAATAAACCAAATCATTTAACTTATTTCAGAGACCATTCTGTGGAACAAGCAGTCAACACATCTGTCAGGCCCCTAACCAGACACCATGGAGAGAAAGATTAGCAGAGCAACCCCTTTTCACACAAACTGCTGGAAAATGCAGAGGCATGTGACATGTAACATGCACACCCTCCACACACACTGTCTCTCCTATAGATGTTGGGAGCATCGGGCAGATTGGACTCATGTTTCAGGGAGGTGAGTCATTAAGATTTTCTGATCGTGGCTGAGCTGCGGCATAAGTCCTCTCGCCATGGAGCACACTTCACAATGTAAATAATTAGGGTAGGTTTCATATCCAGGGCTGGGGAGCGGAAAAGCTGGTACCTGGCATCCTGGAAGCGCATTAACAGTGTTCAGTGCCATTACGACACAAACAAATAACTCTGTTCGGCCACAGCAGATAGCAAGAGGGTTTCTTATTGTTCATGTAGGGAGTGAGAAGTGTCTCTCTCTCTCTCTCTCTCTCTCTCTCTCCCTCTCTCTCTCTCTCTATGTCTCTCTCTCAATTCAATTCAATTCAAGGGGCTTTTTTGGCATGGGAAAGATGTCTCTAATATGGTCATACATTTGACAGGAGGTTAGGAGGTCCAGCTCAGTTTCCACCTCATTTTGTGGGCAGTGTGCACATAGCCTGTCTTCTCTCTGCCTATGGCGGCCTTTCTCAATAGCAAGGCTATGCTCACTGAGTCTGTAGAGTCAAAGCTTTCCTTAAGTTTGGGTCAGTTACAGTGGTCAGGTATTCTGCCTCTGTTTAGGGCCAAATAGCATTCTAGTTTGCTATGTTTTTTTGGTAATTCTTTCCAATGTGTCTAATAATTATCTATTTGTTTTCTCATCATTTGGTTGGGTCTAATTGTGTTGCTGTCCTGCAGCTCTGTGGGGTCTGGTTGTGTTTGTGAACAGAGCACAAGGACCAGCTTGCTTAGGGGACTCTTCACCAGGTTAATCTCTATGTAGAAGATGGCTTTGTTATGGAAGGTTTGGGAATAGCTTCCTTTTAGGTGGTTGCAGAATTTAACAGCTCTTTTCTGTATTTTGATCATTAGCGGGTATCGGCCTAATTCTGCTCTGCTAGCATTATTTGGTGTTTTACGTTCTACATGGAGGATATTTTTGCAGAATTCTGCAGAAGATCTAGGTGCTGCTGTAGGCACTCCTTGGTTGGGGACAGAAGCACCAGATCATCAGCAAACAGTAGACATTTGACTTCAGATTCTAGTAGGGTGAGGCCGGGTGCTGGAGACCGTTCTAGTGCCCTCGCCAATTCGTTGATATATATGTTGAAGAGGGTGGGGCTTAAGCTGCATCCCTGTCTCACCCGATGGCCCTGTGGGAAGAATTGTGTGTGTTTTTTGCCTATTTTAAGCGCACACTTGTTGTTTGTGTACATGGATTTTATAATGTTCTATGTTTTTCCCCCAACACCACTTTCCCTTAATCTCTCTCTCTGCTCCTCTCTCTCTCTGCTCCTCCCTCTCTCTCTCTCTTCTCCTCCCTCTCTCTCTCTCTGCTCCTCTATCCATCTCTCTCTGCTCCTCTATCCATCTCTCTCTCTCTCTGCTCCTCTCTCTCTCTCTGCTCCTCTCTCTCTCTGCTCCTCTATCCATCTCTCTCTGATCCTCTCTCTCTCTCTGCTCCTCTATCCATCTCTCTCTGCTCCTCTATCCATCTCTCTCTGCTCCTCTCTCTCTCTGCTCCCCTCTCTCTCTCTCTCTGCTCCCCCTCTCTCTCTCTCTCTCTCTGCTCCTCTCTCCCCTCTCTCTCTTTCTCTCTCTCTGCTCCTCCCTCGCAGTGTGCCCCCCCCCCCTCTCTCCTCTCTCTCTCTCGGCTCTGTAGGACATTAGCAGACAGGAGCCTCTAATGTACCCACCACCACTCTGCATTTGAACATTTTAAATGCACAGAATGCTAAGTAGTTATTTCTTCATGCAGGGTTTGCTTTGTTTCTGTTGAGGAAGGAAAAATGTGAACGTCAGATAGGCCCTGTAAAATGGTAAACACCGTTAAATATTATGCTCTGGGAAATAAATACAATTTATATTCCCCCAGACACCCCTAGAACTTTCTTGATGGATTATTTGAGATTCTGACCTGAGAGAAAATTTACTGTTACGATCCATTTTTAATCAGTAGACGATTTTTTACAACCGTAGGAAAAACAAACAGCAATGTTTTCAAAAATCATATTCTACTCATATGTTTTAACATGATATTCATGCACCTTTCTGCATCTGATTCAACTCTCAGGAAAAGCATGAACTGCTTCCAACAAGGAAAAACAGAGACATAGAATGTAGCCTATTCATTCACATTGAAGCAGTTCAGTGTACAAATGAATAGCCTACAGAATGTTGTTACCACTAGACACATTCTATTCTTTCATTGCTGTGTCAGGGCCCACATCATAGGGAGCACAACACAGAAATCATTCTGTCTGTCTGGCTGCCATAACAAGTTCAGTCATAATGTAAATGCTGATGGCAGGTGTAGCAGGTACGGATCACAGTGCAACATTTACATAATAGAATAACACATCAGTTTGAAAGAGAGGAAAGAATACTGGGTAATTTGGAGCTGGCATGCAGAGAATGATGTCAGCACTTCACCACAATATATTCTATGTGTCATTGTGCCGAAAGGGCTAGAGTTTTATTTTGGTACCCTTTAAGGGGGATTGTAATGTATTTATATGTACAGTAAATGTACGTACAGTCCCCACAGTGACTGTACGTACATACCCCAACCAGAAGCCATGGATTACAGGAAACATCCGCACTGAGCTAAAGGGTAGAGCTGCTGCTTTCAAGGAGCGGGACTCTAACCCGGAAGCTTATAAGAAATCCCGCTATGCCCTCTGACGAATCATCAAACAGGCAAAGCGTCAACACAGAACTAAGATTGAATCATACTACACTGCCTCCGACGCTTGTCGGATGTGGCAGGGCTTGCAAACTATTACAGACGAGAAAGGGAAGCACAGCCGAGAGCTGCCCAGTGACACGAGCCTACCAGACGAGCTAAATAACTTCTATGCTCGCGTCGAGGCAAGTAACACTGAAACATGCATGAGACCATCAGCTGTTCCGAATGACTGTACGATGACGCTCTCCGCAGCCAATGTAAGACCTTTAAACAGGTCAACATTCACAAGGCCGCAGGGCCAGATGGATTACCAGGACATGTACTCTAAGAATGCGCTGACCAACTGGCAGGTGTCTTTACTGACATTTTCAACCTTTCCCTGTCTGAGTCTGTAATACCAACATGTTTCAAGCAGACCTCCATAGTCCCTGTGCCCAAGGAAGGTAACCTGCCTAAATGACTACTTACCCGTAGCACTCACGTATGTAGCCATGAAGTGCTTTGAAAGGCTGGTCATGGCTCACATCAACACCATTATCGCAGAAACCCTAGACCCACACAATTTGCATACCGCCCCAACAGATCCACAGATGATGCAATCTCTATTGCATTCCACACTGCCCTTTCCCACCTGGACAAAAGGAACACCTACGTGAGAATACTATTCATTGACTACAGCTCAGTGTTCAACACCATAGTGCCCTCAAAGCTCATCACTAAGCTAAGGATCCTGGGACTAAACACCTCCCTCTGCAACTGGATCCTGGACTTCCTGACGGGCCGCCCCCAGGTGGTAAGGGTAGCTAACAACGCATCCGCCACGCTGATCCTCAACACGGGGGCCCCTCAGGGGTGCCTGCTCAGTCCCCTCCTGTACTGCCTGTTCACTCATGACTGCACGTTCAGACACGACTCCAACAACATCATTGAGTTTGCCGATAACACAACAGTGGTAGGCCTGATCACCGACAACAACGAGAGAGCCTATAGGGAGGAGGTCAGAGACCTGACCGTGTGGTGCAAGGACAACAACATCTCCCTCAACGTGATCAGGACAAAGGAGATGATTGTGGACTACAGGAAAAGGAGGACCGAGCACACCCCGATTCTCATCGACGGTGCTGTAATGGAGCAGGTTGAGAGCTTCAAGTTCCTTGGCATTCACATCACCAACAAACTAACATGGTCCAAACACACCAAGATAGTCGTGAAGAGGGCACAAAAAAAAAACTTGGCACGGGTCCTCAGATCCTCAAAAGGTTCTACAGCTGCACCATCGAGAGCATTCTGACGGGTTGCATCACTGCCTGGTATGGCAACTGGTCGGCCTCTAACCGCAAGGCACTACAGAGGGTAGTTCATACAGCCCAGTACATCACTGGGGCCAAAGTCCTGCCATCCAGGACCTCTATATACAAGCGGTGTCAGAGGAAGGCCCTAAATATTGTCAAAGACTCTAGCCACCCTAGTCATAGACTGTTCTCTCTGCTACCGCACAGCAAGCTGTACCCGGAGCGCCAAGTCTAGGTCCTAGAGGCTTCTAAACAGCTTCTACCCCCAAGCCATAAGACTCCTGAACATCTAATCAAATGGCTACCCAGACTGTTTGCATTGCCCTCCCCCTTTCACACTGCTGCTACTCTCTGTTATTATCTACGCATAGTCACTTAAATAACTCTACCTACATGTACATATTACCTCAGTTACCTCGACTAACCGGTGCACCCACACATTGACTCTGTACCGGTACCACCCATATATAGCCTCGCTATTGTTATTTTACTGCTGCTCTTTAATCATTTGTTACTTTTATTTATTTATTTTTGTTGGTATTACATACAGTTAATTACTAGTTAATATGTCGTTTAAAAATCATAAATACATTGGTTGAAACTGTGTGATTCTCACTTTGAAGCTTGCCAAATAATGGGTTTGAATTTTGTTTGACGGTCTCTGTTTCTAATACATAATTTGCATAGTTTCCTCTGCAGTTTTGCTACTATTGTTTCAGATGCCTTTGCCCATGGTAAGGTCAAGAGCTTGATAACGCTCACTTGGAATTAGGTTAGTGTTAAATACAGCTAGATATGGGATGGCACCACTCATGATAACTTCATACTAATAAAACTCAAACTGTACAATCCATGCCCCGTAGCCTCGACTGGAGGACATGTTATCTGTGTGTGTGGGGAGGAGAGGATAGGATAGGATAGGATAGGAGAGGAGAGGAGAGGAGAGGAGAGGAGAGGAGAGGAGAGGAGAGGAGATAAGAGGAGAGGAGAGGAGAGGAAAAGAGAGGAGAGGAAAAGAGAGGAGAGGAAAAGAGAAGAGAAGAGGGGAGGACCGGAGAGGAGTCAAATGGGATGAATCAGATGAGCTACCTTCATGGGTGGGTTAGTAGAGGACAGTTTCAGAATTACAAAGGTTTGTGGAGGCTGGGTGATTCACAAAACACATGTCAAGGGACAGAGGAAGATGAGTTTTACTGCTGTGTGGCACTGAAAGGTTTTTCTTTAGGTTTTCAGGGGACGTAACCCTATTAAGGGGTAGGGTGTATGAAACAGACGTCGCCCCTCTCCAAAGCATTCCCAGTATTTATGTACAGTCTTTAACAGTTATCCTACAGTCTTTGACTTAATCTGAGGAGTCCCTGCGTTTAACCCCATCCACCTTCTCATCATCACTATGTGAAAGTCCATCACCAATCCAGCTGAAACAGCCAGACCTCCCAACACATACAGTATCCTACAGTAATGAATGGGTCCAGTTTATACATCTGTGCTTAGAATTAGGATGAGCTATGTTCAATGGATAAGACTGGTTCATATCCAAAGTTAAGGAGAGATTAGAATGTGTGAGTCCCCTGTAGCCTGACCCTTCCCAGGCATATTCATCAATGACCCGCCGGACAAAGATTACCATTACATTAAACACACATCAAACAATATACATTAACAGGCTACAATGTTGCATTAAGTGTGACCAGATTATGAATATTTAGCATATCTTTTCATTTTAAATGTCCTCAGAGATCTTCCATAACATAGCAGGGATGGATAATAGGGGTATAATTTAGCATATGATTTTCATTGCTGGACCCAACCCATTATGTGCCCAGACAGACAAATAGCCCCATCCTATTGGCTGCAACATGCTGCCTCTGTTTTGGTCCAGTTTGACAGCAGATGGCATGAGGCGTGACCTTATCAAATTAACATCAAATATCACCACAGCTACCAGTAAGGAATATCACATCTCATACGGTTCCTGTAGTAACTGAATTAAATAATAAAGGCTTGGGCCTTTCTCTAGGCCTACATAACTTTGCTACTATTAATGTAGGTCACATTGATATTATTAACCCTCACAGTAAATTAATATGTATGTAAAGACAAGTTAACACAATTTAAGGCAAGTTTGATTAGACCATTAAGTGATCAATTATGATCCAATTATGTGATCCAATCAGGCAGATAGGCCTGAGATGAGATGCAGTGTTGACCTTGAGGCTTATTTGTTGCAAACACATGTAGGCCTGTGGCACAATCTGCCATTTCAGCAGCCTGACCCTGCCGTATTGATTGGTAAACTTTATTTATCAGGCCTATGTGGCATTTGTAGAATTCATGAGAAAAATTAGGATTTTATGTAAAGACACTGTACAGCTTACACGCAGCTGTTCGGAGCATGCTAGATAGCTAATTAGCACACGTGGTCTCCCGACTCTTTGCCGTAAACAAGCGCTGTAACAATGAGATATGACCGTGTGGGACCACTGGCACCAACCCATCAAGATGTGTAACAATTTAAACTTGAGTTTTTTGAAAATTATTTCTCACTGACATGAAAGATAAGATAATGCTTCCAAAACCGTACCGCAAGTGACGCGTGTTAATGTTCAGACTGGGCTCTTAATAACAAAACTCCCAGTACAGAAGACATCTTCGTCCAACGACTCTTATGTGTAATGTAACTGGGAGTCATGATCAAGGGCTAATCCATGCACCGTAGAGAAGAAACGCCGAAGCATACACAAGCACCTATTCCTAAGTAATTAATTAACTAAGTCTAATGTTCCTCTCTCTACACAATATGACATATGGCTTTCGGTCCCTCTCCTTGTCCCAACCTGGGTTTGAACCACGATCCCTCTGAACACATCATCAACTACCTCCCACGAAGCATCGTTACCTATCATTCCACAAAAGCCATGGCCCTTGCAGAGCAATGAAAACGACTTCTTCAAGGTCTCAGAGGGAATGACATCACCAATTGAAACACTACTTGCGTGCACTGCTAACTAGCTAGCCTTTTCACACCGTTTACACCAAAGATGATGGATATCCTGACAAGAAAGCTCCCGCCTATTCCTCTCTTTGGGTTGGTGGATAAATCTCATTATTTGAATACATTTTTTGAATATTCGATAATGGTTGTTGACATCAACCACCTGTATTCAATAGAGAGAAATACTAGGGTACTCATGTCGTGAATATGCATAGCCATCTTGAGACAACTCCGATATAAAGTGTTTGATTTTTTACAAAGTTGCCGGGATGTCATGTGTCCGACTTACAGTGCATTTGGAAAGTATTCAGACCCCTTGACTTTTTCCACATGTTGTTACGTTACAGCCTTATTCTAAAATGTCTTAAATAGTTTTTCCCTTATCAATCTACACACAATACCCCATGATGACAAAGCAAAAACAGGATTTTAGACATTTTTGCTGCATCATTCATGTGGAAGCAACATGTTCACTGTTGTCTTGTTATTACATGTATTTAGGCCTACATCAACTATTTATAAGAAAAACAATTATATTTTTAATACAGTGAAAGATTGAAATAAGATTGTTTGTTATCTCCATTGAATTCACTTCAAAGTAGGCCTATGTCCCGCCAGGGTTCAAACCAAGTATGGGGGAATTTATGAGCAGAATTATGAGCAGTTTGGAATGTATCCCATTTAACTAGTAGCCTACTGCTGGGCCTTAATAGAGCTCACCAGCTTGTAGTCCTAATCTTTGAGCAGAATGACTGTTTTACCTCAATTAGCCACGGAATCCCTAGTTTGAAAACAACTTTTTTTCTGGAAGCTGTGTGACGCTATTTTTCCTACATTTACCCCTACGTGGGCCAGCCCCTTAGCAATTTTAGTTTCAGCCCTTCACCATTTGAGTGACATCTAGCAAGTGTCACGCACAGTAGAGCGAAAGAGAGAGTAATGAAGTGGTGCACATACAGTGCCTTGCGAAAGTATTCGGCCCCCTTGAACTTTGCGACCTTTTGCCACATTTCAGGCTCCAAACATAAAGATATAAAACTGTATTTTTTTGTGAAGAATCAACAAGTGTGACACAATCATGAAGTGGAACGACATTTATTGGATATTTAAAACTTTTTTAACAAATCAAAAACTGAAAAATTGGGCGTGCAAAATTACATTTGTGACATAGTACACAATTTTCAGGGACCACTTTTGGCTCGTGGACACTACATTCAGAACTACTGGCTAAAAAGTATACACAAGTACAGGAGAATATCTTTAACACCGGTTTAGGTGATTTTATACGTTTTGTTCTATGAGATTGAAGTAAAACTAAATGCATGCTTTTCAATCGATCGCTGCCCGCACCTGCTCACCCGTCCAGCATCACTACTCTGGACGGCTCTGACTTAGAATACGTGGACAACTACAAATACCTGGGTGTTTGGTTAGACACTCTAATCCAAAATTAGCTTCCTATTTCGCAACAAAGCATCCTTCATTCATGCTGCCAAACATACCCTCGTAAAACTGACCATCCTACCGATCCTCGACTTTGGTGATGTCATCTATAAAATAGCCTCAACACTCTACTCAACAAACTGGATGCAGTCTATCACAGTGCCATCCGTTTTGTCATGAAAGCCCCATACACTACCCACCATTGCAACCTGTACACTCTCGTTGGTTGGCCCTCGCTTCATACTCGTCGCCAAACCCACTGGCTACAGGTTATCTACAAGTGTCTGCTAGGTAAAGCCCCGCCTTATCTCAGCTCACTGGTCACCATAGCAGCACCCACTCGTAGCACGCGCTCCAGCAAGTATATCTCACTGTTCACCCCCAAAGCCAATTCCTCCTTTGGTCGTCTTTCCTTCCAGTTCTCTGCTGCCCATGACTGGAACGAATTGCAAAAATCTCTGAAGCTGGAGACTCACATCTCCCTCACTAGCTTTAAGCACCAGCTGTCAGAGCAGTTTAAAGATCACTGCACCTGTACTTAGCCTATCTGTAAACAGCCCATCTATCTACCTACCTCATCCCCATACTGTTATTTATTTAGCTCCTTTGCACCCCAGTATCTCTACCTGCACATTCATCTTCTGCCAATCTACCATTCCAGTGTTTAATTGCTATATTGTAATTTCTTCACCACCATGGCCTATTTATTTCCTTAACTTACCTCATTTGCACTCACAGTATATAGACTTTTTGTTTTCTTTTGTTCTACTGTATTATTGACTGTATGTTTTGTTTATTCCATGTGTAACTCTGTGTTGTTGTATGTGTCGAATTGCTACGCTTTATCTTGGCCAGGTCGCAGTTGCAAATGAGAACTTGTTCTCAACGAGCCTACCTGGAACAAGGAAACTTTTCCTACAACCAGTCAGCAAGTCAGAAATGTCAGAGTTTCCAAGTTCTGACTAGCACCTGAACACGGCTTATGGGCCAACCTTTGACCCACAGACCAGTTATCATCACTGATTAATAAACTCATTGCTAGAAAGCTGTAATTACATTCTTCTATTATTCCCCTACTCCAGGGGTTCCCAAACCTTTCCACGTCCATGTCCGGTGTGTTTACGGACATATTCAATCAATCCCTATACCAGTCTGCTGTTCCCACATGCTTCAAGAGGGCCACCATTGTTCCTGTTCCCAAGAAAGCTAAGGTAACTGAGCTAAACGACTACCGCCCCGTAGCACTCACTTCCGTCATCATGAAGTGCTTTGAGAGACTAGTCAAGGACCATATCACCTCCACCCTACCTGACACCCTAGACCCACTCCAATTTGCTTACCGCCCAAATAGGTCCACAGACGATGCAATCTCAACCACACTGCACACTGCCCTAACCCACCTGGACAAGAGGAATACCTATGTGAGAATGCTGTTCATCGACTACAGCTCGGCATTCAACACCATAGTACCCTCCAAGCTCGTCATCAAGCTCGAGACCCTGGGTCTCGACCCCCCCTGTGCAACTGGGTACTGGACTTCCTGACGGGCCGCACCCAGGTGGTGAGGGTAGGCAACAACATCTCCTCCCCCGCTGATCCTCAACACGGGGGCCCCACAAGGGTGCGTTCTGAGCCCTCTCCTGTACTCCCTGTTCACCCACGACTGCGTGGCCACGCACGCTCCAACTCAATCATCAAGTTTGCGGACGACACAACAGTGGTAGGCTTGATTACCAACAACGACGAGACGGCCTACAGGGAGGAGGTGAGGGCCCTCGGAGTGTGGTGTCAGGAAAATAACCTCACACTCAACGTCAACAAAACTAAGGAGATGATTGTGTACTTCAGGAAACAGCAGAGGGAACACCCCCTATCCACATCGATGGAACAGTAGTGGAGAGGGTAGCAAGTTTTAAGTTCCTCGGCATACACATCACAGACAAACTGAATTGGTCCACTCACACTGACAGCGTCGTGAAGAAGGCGCAGCAGCGCCTCTTCAACCTCAGGAGGCTGAAGAAATTCGGCTTGTCACCAAAAGCACTCACAAACTTCTACAGATGCACAATCGAGAGCATCCTGGCGGGCTGTATCACCGCCTGGTACGGCAACTGCTCCGCCCTCAACCGTAAGGCTCTCCAGAGGGTAGTGAGGTCTGCAAAACGCATCACCGGGGCAAACTACCTGCCCTCCAGGACACCTACACCACCCGATGTTACAGGAAGGCCATAAAGATCATCAAGGACATCAACCACCGAACCACTGCCTGTTCACCCCGCTATCATCCAGAAGGCGAGGTCAGTACAGGTGCATCAAAGCTGGGACCGAGAGACTGAAAAACAGCTTCTATCTCAAGGCCATCAGACTGTTAAACAGCCACCACTAACATTGAGTGGCTGCTGCCAACACACTGTCATTGACACTGACCCAACTCCAGCCACTTTAATAATGGGAATTGATGGGAAATGATGTAAATATATCACTAGCCACTTTAAACAATGCTACCTTATATAATGTTACTTACCCTACATTATTCTTTATCCCCTTACACTGTGTATAAGACAGTAGTTTTAGAATTGTTAGTTAGATTACTTGTTGGTTATCACTGCATTGTCGGAACTAGAAGCACAAGCATTTTGCTACACTCGCATTAACATCTGCTAACCATGTGTACGTGACAAATAAAATTGATTTGAAGGGACCCGTTTCATAACCCCAAAAATATACCTGTGAAAATAATATTTTTATAAAATAAAAGAAGTTAGTTATCAGTATCTTTGATGATACTGTAGGCAAATATAATTGTCATAAATACCTGTAGTTCGCTGATTTCTCTCTCACAAATTGATTACTGATGCCTTGCTTCTTGTTTTGATTAATCTGGATATTGTAGTCCTTTCCATGTCTACAGGCCTACAAGTATCCATAAATGTACTACAATACCCACTACTCCACCTTTGACGGACCATCTGACGTAAACGCTTCTGAAAGTGTAGAAACGTGAGTATTAAGTCCTTGCTGTCGTTACGAGAACAGGTACAATTTATCCATACACTCTTTGTTCGTATTATTATGATGACAAGTACCACATTGTCCTGCATTTGTGGCCATTGCATTGTATCGGGAGACGTGTTAAATTGAGCAGCTAACGTTAGCTGTTAGCTAACGCAAGTCTCTCCATTTGGTCTCCCTCTAACTGTGCTAAGCTAGCTAGTTAGCTCATGTTAACTATTCTATTAATGTCTACAAAGTCACGTTGTTGACATTGAAATTACAGCATTTCTTTCAAAGACTCGTTTTGGCAAGTGGCTGTATTATTGTTAGCCACGACATGCATTGTCAGCTGAGCTAGCTAACTAATTTATGATGCTAGCCAGAGTTAGATAACGTTAGCTAACTGTCAATGGAGTTGAGAGGCTGTCAGACCAAGCATTTAGCTACGTTACCTAAATTGTTTACCCAACTCTTCAGTTATGACAGCATCTACGTAATGCATCGACGTAATCTTCCAGTTGAAAACAAATCAAGTCTCTTTGTTGGTGGTGAGGGAAAATGTATTGTTTTGGTTACTCCGCTATTTGATTTTATACCCTAAATGTGAATATTTTTTTAATCTTTCAGATCAGAAATATACTGTGTTTGGTAGAATCTTATGGACCACAGAGTGGTAGGCAACCAATGTCTCCACCCCGGCTCACCGGCGCTCTGCGCTCCTTCTCCACTGTCAGCAAGCAGGAAGACTTCACTGAAGAAGTATATGATCTGAAGGTAAGGCTAACCCAAAGCAAGTTACATTATAGACCATATCTGACTAACCTTTGTGAATGGACACTGGCAATTTAACAATATCGCAATTATCCCTAGTCCGGCTGTGCCAGCACCAAAACTCCAATATGTTTGTAACATTGAATCGCGATAAAATCACAATACATATCATATTGGCACCGTAGTATTGTAATATCGCATCTTGAGGTCCCTAGAAATTCACCGCCCTGCTTTGTTATAAGATGGAGGTGGAGCTGATTACGTATGTGAATTAAGCTAATTGAGGAGGATGCTTTAGACTGTTGTGAACACAGGCTACTTGTAGTGTTTTTTTCACTCACTTCCCTCCTTGATATTGCTTTCTCCAGCCTTCTCCCATTTACCATGCTACCTCTCTTTTCCTGTTATCTTCTTTAATCTGCTCTCTCCCATTTCACAATATATTCTAATCTTTGCCTCTGCCTCTATTCCCCTATTTTCTCCTCTCTCATTCTGATCGGGGGCTTGTTAAGTTGTTGGTGTGTATTGAGATACTCTGCTTAGGAGGAAATTGGGCCTGGTCCTCAGACCACCACCTCTTGCCCTGTTCTCCCAGTGCTAAATCCTCCACAGTGTGAAAACTGCTGCTTGAGGGAAAAGAGGGACTAATGAGGGTCGCTGGGAGATTATCAGTTAAAATTCTTTAGTTCTAGAGGACATGGAAGTGCTGATTGTAATAAAGGCATGGTGTTAATACTGCTGCCGCCCCTCCTTGCACTGAACCCCCTGACCTGATGAGCACTAATACCCAATGCTAAAGGAAAGGCTCATTTCAAAGTCGCTCGCTATGCAAGGAACTTAGCATATGCTGCTGCACTATGTCTTTGAAAAGGACTTAGAATTACCCTCTGCTGTGTGTTTGTGTGTGATAGAGAGGGATATGCAGAGAGAGGTCACTGTGCATCCAATATCTATGTAGTTTCATGATAAATCTGTAACTTTATCCCCTTGCTGTCTGTTTGTCTTATGTTAGACCAAGCGTCTGAAGAGGCAGGAGCTGTTTTCCAGAGAGGGCCTGACATGGCAGAAGATAGTCCAGTTCTTCACACAGCACCTAGAGAAGGCAGAGCAGCAGGCTGCAGCACAGGAGCTGAAGAGCATCCTACAGGCTGCCAAGCAGATAGGTAATCAACTTGCTTGACTGGCAGGGATGCACGTTCAGTCAAAGAGCACCATTTTAATGTTGTGTTATCTGTGAGGGTGAATAGACAGTGTTTTCCCTAGGACTATTCCAAGCAGTGGCAAAGACAGTTGTTGTTTTGTAGACACCATCTGGGTAATCAACTCATTGGCTTGGATGATATACACGAAGCCAGGGGTGTCAAACTAATTTTGCCTCGGGCCGCATTTGGTCTTCACCGAGGTCCGAAGGGCCGCACTTAAATGTATTATATTTCTTCGCTGTCAAAATGTGCAATCGTCCTCTATAGTTTTTAGTCTCAAGACAAAGCACTGAGCCTCCCCTCCACTGTTGGGATTCAACCTCCTAGGGAGAGCTTGCTCCACCAAAAGGAACAGCAGGGACCGCCCCACAATGGCATTCAGATTTCCTGATATGACTTATAATTAGATTAGATGCAAATCCCCCACAACTCCTCCAGAAGTCGTACAGTGGTGCAACACACGGCCAACTCCTACTGCTCTTATTACTATTCTGATACTGCCTGATGGGGGGGATCTCTCACACACACACACCCCCCTCTGTCCCCCTAACCCCCGGGCGGAGCACCTCTGTAGTGTACAGGAAGAGACTGAGGCCCTGCAGGACACACGAGAAGGCATCTTTGAGGCTCCCTCAATTTGTCTCTCCTCGATTTCTCACGTCCTCTCCTCGATTCCTCACGTCCCCTCTCCTCACCTTCTCAAAACGCATTAGAGGAACGTGTTTTTAAAATGCATTTATTTATTATTATATTTGTGTGTGAATCTTACCCCCTTTTCCCCCAAATTTTGTAGTATCCAATTGTTAGTAGTTACTATCTTGTCTCATTGCTACAACTCCCGTACGGGCTCGGGAGAGACGAAGGTCGAAAGCCATGCATCCTCCGAAACACAACACAACCCAACCAAACTGCACTGCTTCTTAACACAGCGTGCATCCAACCCGAAAGCCAGCCGCACCAACGTGTAGGAGGAAACACCGTGCACCTGGCGACCTGGTTAGCGTGCACTGTGCTCGGCCTGCCACAGCAGTCACTAGTGCGCGATGAGACAAGGATTTCCCTACCGGCCAAACCCTCCCTAACCCAGACGACGCTAGGCCAATTGTGCGTCGCCCCATGGACCTCGCGGTCGCTCGGACCCAGGGTCTCTGGTGGCACAGCGATGCAGTGCCCTAGACCACTGCGCCACTCAGGAGGCCCCAGAGGATGTGTTTTGAGAAGGTGATGAGGAGAGAGGACACAAGGAATTGAGGGAAGACAAATTTGACTTAAATGTAATGTAAATTAAGAACAAGCCTGGGGTTTTAACAGCAGCTACATGTATGTGGGGGATCAAGAGCTCATGATAGCTAGTAGAGGCTGACTACCTGGGGGTGTCATACAAGAGCCTTTCAACAGAGAATCAGGCCAAGGCCAGTATCTCTGAAAGATGCATAACCTAGTGTAGAGCTTGATGCAGGTTTCTTAGCTGAGGTGTTTTAGTGGAGAATGTCAGGATGTTGTCAGAAAATAAGTGTACAGTACATTCTAACAATGGAGACATGCAGTAGGTCACTGAAACCATGTTGTACAGTTAGGATATGTACTTTGAAATGCTGTCTAAGAGCTCGCCAAGATAAACATTATGGCCTGCCTACCTACCTCCTTGAAACCCTGTGATGAAAGTGCATTTTTATGAGAAAAAAAGCCAATTTTGTTCAATTTATTTTCTTTCTGTTCGCCACTACTCTATTTTTTTGTCTTCATCATTGAAAGTCTAGAGAGCCTTCCGCGATAATAAACATGTGTTTGGGATATTTTTGAAAGGTTCTTGACCATGGATTTTTGTCCTTTTAATGTGCCCTTAGCCTGTCTCTACCTAGAGCGTAGAGAATAAAGTAAAGCTCCAGATCCCACTGAGAATGAAGATGAAAAACATCCATCGTGCCCTGACACACACAGTGGAGAGTGAGATGCTTTTAGGCCATTTTAATTGGCTTAAATCCTTTTCATCTGTATCTCTGCCTCTAAGTATGACCCTTTATCTTTCTCTCGCTCGCTCTCTTTCTCCCCTCTCTCTCCCTCTCTTCTCTTTTGGACAATTAGTCCCGATTCCCTCTAAATGAGCTACGGCGAGAGGACACGTGTCTTTTAGAAAGTGCTCTTTTCCGTCTTTCTCTGAGGAGCAGTGCTAGACAATGCTAGCGTTTTACTGCTTGGAACATACAGCAGTGCAGGAAGAAATGTCACATTGCTGTAGCCACTAGCCAGGTAGGTATCACTAATGGTAGTGGGTTTTCTGATAATCACAATGGTCATCATCAGTGTCAGCATATTTGTGATGCTGATGGCAGCCCATATTGCCTCGGTTGAAGAGTGGGACTGAAGAAACTGGCCGAATAATAAATGATGATGGTAACTAAATATCTTCTTGTTTTCCCCATGTCTCTGGCAGTGGGGACAGAGCATGGCCAGGACACCATTGAGAGTGCTGCTGTCTTCCTGTTTGAGACGTTCCACAACAAGGACCATGTGGGTCACGAGGAGACTAGGGCCATCAAGCAGATGTTTGGGCCCTTCCCCTCCTCGGCAGCCGACGCCTCCTGTGCTGCTGTGTCCCGGGCTGTGGCCCCTCTGGGAGAGTCCCAGGTGGGACAACTGTAATACTGACTATATATAGGTCTACTTAAAATAAAATATGAAAAGTTACTTTTTGGTTTATACATTTTCTTCCAAGTATTTTATTATTCTACCATCATATTTTCCTTATAATTTATGCCTTTATTTATTTATTCATGTTTTAAAGGTGGAGGAGTTTGTTCGTTCCCAGAGCTCCTGTCGCGCCCCTCAGCGCGGCTCGGCCTTCGGACGCAACATCACCTTCTCCTATGACTGTTACACCCTGGACCCCCAGGAGGCCCTGCCCTGGGCGGGGGGCCCTGAGGACGAGACCCCTGGTGGAGGCCTGGACTTCCACAGCTTCCTCAACAACCACCAAGGTCGCAGGAGTAATGGGGGAGAGGCGGATGGAGGCAGGCTAAGCCCGGGAGGGGCTCAGAGCTCTGGGGATGGGACCATCCTGAGAGGGGAGGTGGAGAAGTACCTGAACGGAGGCAACATGATCTCCTCCAGCCCTGAGGAACTGTGCACCTCCCTGTTTGAGATGCTGGCCTCCACCAAGAGTGATGACGAGCTGCAGAATGAGGTGAGCAGCACCCTCTCACACCACCTTTACCTTTTTCACACTATTGTGCCGACCCAAACCTCAGTTATTCCTTGAACTTAGCCAGCTGGCCTCTGGGGGTTTAAACCCCAGGTCAGACCACATCCACTTTGGACCTCGTCTCCACGGCAGGTCAACCTTGGCCTTTAGCTCAGGGTGTGTGAGGTTGACGTGGTGCGTGTATCATGCTAAAGATGACGTTTGGAGAGCTCTGGAGAGCTGACCTTAACATTGTAGGAGAGGAGGAAGATCTCCCTGCTTCTCCAGGGAGGCCCCATCACCTAGGAAGGCTGCAGTATGCCTGACATACACACAAGGATAAAGGCTGCAGTATGCCTGACATGCACACCAGGATAAAGGCTGCAGTATGCCTGACATGCACACCAGGATAAAGGCTGCAGTATGCCTGACATGCACACCAGGATAAAGGCTGCAGTATGCCTGACATGCACACCAGGATAAAGGCTGCAGTATGCCTGACATGCACACCAGGATAAAGGCTGCAGTGTGCCTGACATGCACACCAGGACTCCTTGCTGTCCCCAGTCCACCTGACTGTGCTGCTGCTCCAGTTTCAACTGTTCTGCCTTGTTATTATTCGGCCATGCTGGTCATTTATGAACATTTGAACATCTTGGCCATATTCTGTTATAATCTCCACCCGGCACAGCCAGAAGAGGACTGGCCACCCCACATAGCCTGGTTCCTCTCTAGGTTTCTTCCTAGGTTTTGGCCTTTCTAGGGAGTTTTTCCTAGCCACCGTGATTCTACACCTGCATTGGTTGCTGTTTGGGGTTTTAGGCTGGGTTTCTGTGCAGCACTTTGAGATATCAGCTGATGTACGAAGGGCTATATAAATAAAATTTGATTGATTGATAAAGGCTGCAGTATGCCTGACATGCACACCAGGATAAAGGCTGCAGTATGCCTGACATGCACACCAGGATAAAGGCTGCAGTATGCCTGACATGCACACCAGGATAAAGGCTGCAGTATGCCTGACATGCACACCAGGATAAAGGCTGCAGTATGCCTGACATGCACACCAGGATAAAGGCTGCAGTATGCCTGACATGCACACCAGGATAAAGGCTGCAGTATGCCTGACATGCACACCAGGATAAAGGCTGCAGTATGCCTGACATGCACACCAGGATAAAGGCTGCAGTATGCCTGACATGCACACCAGGATAAAGGCTGCAGTATGCCTGACATGCACACCAGGATAAAGGCTGCAGTATGCCTGACATGCACACCAGGATAAAGGCTGCAGTATGCCTGACATGCACACCAGGATAAAGGCTGCAGTATGCCTGACATGCACACCAGGATAAAGGCTGCAGTATGCCTGACATGCACACCAGGATAAAGGCTGCAGTATGCCTGACATGCACACCAGGATAAAGGCTGCAGTATGCCTGACATGCACACCAGGATAAAGGCTGCAGTATGCCTGACATGCACACCAGGATAAAGGCTGCAGTATGCCTGACATGCACACCAGGATAAAGGCTGCAGTATGCCTGACATGCACACCAGGATAAAGGCAGCGGTATTGTATGCCACACAATAAGTGAAAGTGTTCAGGTTCAAAGTTTAATGTTTGAGATTGTCTCAGGTTTTTAGAGGGTGGAAAGACCTTTGGTTTAGTGTATGGTGAAAGGATTTGCGCAGTTACCAATGAATCAAGACTAACTAGAAGAACTGGGCTAGAAGTACTGGGCAACAACAGGCAATTAAGGCAGCACTTAGTCTGTGCTGAACCATGGTGTTATTGGGACATGTTGTTCACATCTTCCACAAGAAAAAAACACACTTACAGAGTGAGAGCGGGGGGGAGGGAGAGACGCCAGGTTGTGACAGAGGAGAGGAGAGGATGAATTGATGAGGCTCTGGGCAGAGCTCCCATCTCTTATACAGGTCCTTAATTTAGAGTCGTTCTCTCTCTCTCCCTCGCGCCCCTGCAGCCCACAAAAACACAAGGTCACCACACACCTTAATTTATTAGTGGCTCTCTGTTCTGCTTGTTCTCCTCTATTCAGCATCTAGTCTAAACGCGGTGTGTGTCTGTATGCGTGTGTGTTAGCAGTTAAAGATCAGGGTTAGAGTGCCCTCTGTAGGCCACCTGTAGGCCACCGCGCGCTCCTGTAGGCCACCGCGCGCTCCTGTAGGCCACCGCGCGCTCCTGTAGGCCACCGCGCGCTCCTTCCTGTAGGCCACCGCACGCTCCTTCCTGTAGGCCCACCGCGCGCTCCTTCCTGTAGGCCCACCGCGCGCTCCTTCCTGTAGGCCCACCGCGCGCTCCTTCCTGTAGGCCCACCGCGCGCTCCTTCCTGTAGGCCCACCGCGCGCTCCTTCCTGTAGGCCCACCGCGCGCTCCTTCCTGTAGGCCCACCGCGCGCTCCTTCCTGTAGGCCCACCGCGCGCTCCTTCCTGTAGGCGCTCCTTCCTGTAGGCCCACCGCGCGCTCCTTCCTGTAGGCCCACCGCGCGCTCCTTCCTGTAGGCCCACCGCGCGCTCCTTCCTGTAGGCCCACCGCGCGCTCCTTCCTGTAGGCCCACCGCGCGCTCCTTCCTGTAGGCCCACCGCGCGCTCCTTCCTGTAGGCCCACCGCGCGCTCCTTCCTGTAGGCCCACCGCGCGCTCCTTCCTGTAGGCCCACCGCGCGCTCCTTCCTGTAGGCCCACCGCGCGCTCCTTCCTGTAGGCCCACCGCGCGCTCCTTCCTGTAGGCCCACGCGCGCTCCTTCCTGTAGGCCCACCGCGCGCTCCTTCCTGTAGGCCCACCGCGCTCCTTCCTGTAGGCCCACCGCGCGCTCCTTCCTGTAGGCCCACCGCGCGCTCCTTCCTGTAGGCCCACCGCGCGCTCCTTCCTGTAGGCCCTGTAGGCCCACCGCGCTCCTTCCTGTAGGCCCACCGCGCGCTCCTTCCTGTAGGCCCACCGCGCGCTCCTTCCTGTAGGCCCACCGCGCGCTCCTTCCTGTAGGCCCACCGCGCGCTCCTTCCTGTAGGCCCACCGCGCGCTCCTTCCTGTAGGCCACATGCTGAGACCTCTGACAATGACATTTCATCCATAACTTTCCCTCCAAAATTAGATGAACAGTGTCTCATTCTGTCCTCTTGAGTCCTTCTCCCTCCCTTTCTCTTTCCTTCTCTACACGGCAGACAGTGTAGGTTTTACTAATACCTGAGTCTACATTCTCTTCTAATGTTCTTCACGTAGCTGACATTTGGAAGCCAACTCTCCTACTGACATCTTTAGATGTGGAGTGCCCTTTGTGTGTGTGCACTCCACGCACCTCTCTGCGAGTGACTCCAAATTCAACAGCAATGTTTAAAGGGTCTGTACCATTACATGTGACAGAGGATAAACCCCCGCTTTTTATTTTATTACCTCTCATTTTTACCCCTGGAATGATGACATTTGCTGCAATAGCAGTGGCTTGAGAAAGAGAGCTTGGTTTTAAAGGTACGTTTTTGGTGGTTGTGAAAAGAGCTGTAGCTCCATTAAAGCACCAGGATATAGGCTTGATGAGTAATTATATTCCTAGTTTTGACTGCGCTAAGACATACTGTATGCGGGTGTGCTGCTTGTATGGCAGTCTCATGCAACATTTGTATTATAACCAGTGATCTATGTGGTCACTGATAGTTGCCTGTCTTCCTGAAAGCTTGTTGTAGCCTATGCGTTTTCTAGAACAATCTATGGTTCACCTAATATATCAGCCTCATCCAGGCTTAAAAGTAAAAAAAAAAAAAATCCTTCAGGGTGGTTAGGTCTGTGAGCTCCTTCCTTCTGAGGGGAAAACTGTCTCTCACTCCCAGTGGACTCCTCTGTCCTCCTCACCTTTCCTTCTAGGCTGAGAGGATCCAATGTACTTCAAGGACAGGATTCATGAGTGCCCATAAAAAAATTATTTTCTCCGGGCAGCAGGTGAAAAACAGAACAACAATAACAACACAGTCCCGGGGTCATTCCACCTCAAAAAGCACACGGATTTCAACACCCACCACCTCAGATTGTTCTGAAATCATTTCTGTAGTAAGAAACAGAAGTTTACAGATAATTTTGTGACATCCAATTGGTAGTTTGTCTGAAACTCCCGTACGGACTCGGGAAAGGCGACGGTTGAGAGCCAATCCTCCTCCGAAACACGACCCTGCCAAGTCAAACTGCTTCTTGACACACTGCTCGCTTAACCCAGATGCCAGCCACACCAATGTGTCTGTGGAAACACCGTACAGCTAACGACAGCAGTCAGCGTGCATGCACCCTGCCCGCCACAAGGAGTCACTAGAGCGCGATCGAGACCCTGCACCATTATTTTGTTCAAATATAATTTGATCTCTGAGAAATTAAGCTAATTGATTGCACCCAAATCCATTAAATATAGTACATAACATCCGATTTGGACCTAAAAAAAATTCTGACAATGAGTAAGACATGCGGATTCCAAAGCATTTGTCAAAAGCCCCCCCCCCCTAATGCCAAATCTTATGTTTCTAACTACAGAAATGATTTCGGAACAATCTGAGATTGTGGGTGTCATTGCTTTCTGAAATGACAAGGAACGACCCTCCAGTCACTGAGAGGGAAAGGACTTTGGAGACAGAATAAAGACCCAGCACACAGAAACAAAGACTACCCTTCACAAAGGAGGGCGGGTGACCTGTCAACTGCCATCATCAAAGTGCGTCTGTTGTTTGGCTCTCCTACCGCGGTGGCTAACCAAGTCCCCAGAGGATGTGGAAAAGCAAAAGGGCAATGTCTCTTTCCATCCAACCATCCATTTATCCATCTGCAAACTGAAAAGCATGGATTGAATGATCAGTTTTGTATTACATTTTTTTTTAAATAATAAAATATATGCAGGATAAAACATTCTGAATATATTCAAGACTGCTCATATCTTCTAATGGCAGGTACTATGTGGGTTTTGATGTTGTCTCATTGAGTACGGTTACATGCACATAAACAATTTCCCTAATAATCATGTTTATATGGACACATCTGAAGTCAGTCTTCCTGATGGGACTTAAATAAATACCGAAAATCGGCAATCAAAATAAACGTTCTACCACAACGATCATGTTATTTTTGTGAAGCCAAATTGAGTTTGGACATAAAGTTTGTATGTGAAAATGAATTCTAAGATGCATGTGCTGGTAAATGTGCAGATCAATTACACCGCTGGAACACGGATTAAACTGTTTACATGTCCTAATAATTCCAGATTGCTTAGAAAACTAGGTGTTTTATTCAGTGGATGCTTACTTTGATATAGACTTTACTCTGCTTATCTTAAATCAGCGTAAAGTGTTTACATGACTTGCATAATCTGCATCCTGCCATAATCAGTTTAATAGATTACACTGGGTTCACTAAACAATAGGAACACCTTCCTAATATTGAGTTGCACCCCCTTTTGTCCTCAGAACAGCCTCAATTCATCAGGGCATGGACTCTACAAGGTGTCGAAAGCGTTCCACAGGGATGTTGGCCCATGTTGACTCCAATGCTTCCCACAGTTGTCAAGTTGGCTGGATGTCCTTTGGGTGGTGGACCTTACTTGATACACACAGGAAACGGTTGAGCGTGAAAAACCCATCAGCATTGCAGTTCTTGACATACTCAAACTGGTGCGCCTGGCATCGACTACCATACCCCGTTCAAAGGGACTTAAACCTTTAGGCTGTCATTGTAAATAAGAATTTGTTCTTAACTTACTTGCCTAGTTAAATAAAGATTGTTAAAAAAATAAATAAAAAAAATTGATTGTGTTTTGTACACTGTATATTAGTGTGCATGTAAACATACTCATTGTGTCTGTTGCACACAGCATTTCCACCCCCTATGGTTAATACTGTATGTTTCTCTCCTGTGCTAGCCAGCTCCTAGCTCAGTGATCGCTTCCCTCCCAGTCAGGTTTACTGTTGTTTTGCTGTCCCCAGCCAGCTAAGTGCCAGGTGGCTGTGTTTGGGGGGCTAAGCGGCACAGCATTATTCTGTCTCAGGCCCAGACTTACTTTGGGCATGGTAATCACCAGGTGTTCATTCTTGGCAGTGCAAGCATGTGTTTGGAGGGGAGGATGGAGGTTGAACCATAGGATGTGTTTGTTTACTGCTTTAGTGTTTTTGGCTTAAGCACACCATGTCTCCCACTCTCTCTCTCTCTCTCTCTCTCTCTCTCTCTCTCTCTCTCTCATATCTCTCTCTTCATCTCCCCCCTCTCTCTGCTCCTCTATCTCGCTCTTTGAATCTCTCTCGCTCTCATCCAGCTGTTTGAACTGCTGGGCCCAGAGGGATTTGAGATGATCTCTGTTCTCCTCCAGAGAAGGTCTTCCATCGTGGACTCTCTCCTTTCCATCCCTGCAGACAGGATCAACTACCCGCCAGGTGAGTCAGACCCCACCCCCTGCACCAGAGGCATCCAGGTCATCTCCATAGAAACCAGAGATCCACACTCTCGGAGAGCAGTGGGGTAGAGTATCGTTGATGAATTAAACTGTAGATAATTGGTTTGAAATTCAGTCTACCTACCTAGACAAATCTTGACATTCATCATTAAAAAAAAAAAAAAATGTTTGCCTGTCACTACCCCGGATTTGGAGGACCACTTTTAATATTAGGCGTTTTTTATTTAAACGTTTTATACTTATTTACCCCCGACCTTCATCACTGTCAGGGTCTTCTCAAGGGAAGGAGAGGGTGATGTATGATAGGGTCACTAAGGTCGACTCTTGGCTATGCATTTCTCAGCAGGGTCATGACCTTTAACAACTGGTCCATGTTTGGATGTTAATCCCTACAACACAAACGGCACAGTCCAGCTCCAACAACCCTTAAAGATCTACATGAGGGTTTGATGTACAAATCAATATTAGACTCTGTAAATCTTTGATGGTGTCCAGTACTCTAGTACAGAGAGGTACAGTATGAAATGCACAGTGTCCCTGTCTCTTTGTCATGGGTGAAGGTTGGTAAAGCTGTAGCCAACTAAGGAATACAATTACAAATACTCCCCTACCGCTATTCAAGATGGAAAATGTGTTAATTTTAGGGACATTTCACGTAACTGTGAAAAGGCTATTCACCATCCTCTCTACCCAAAGGTTAAACTTTCCACCTTATTTTCTGTTCTATATCAGCCCCCTCACTCCCTCCCTCCCTCATCGTTCTCTCATTTCTTTGTTCCCATCACCTACCCCTCAGGTCTGTTTTGGAGCTGGGTATTGCTCTCATTTTCTGCATGATTGTCAAAAGGCTCAATACACTGAAAAGCTATTACCTAAAGATAGCCTATTAAGCTTAGCTCAGTCCTTCATTATTTCTCTAGGTTTTTGGGGAGGAGGGTCGGGGGTTGGGGGAGGTAATGCACCATGATCCATTTAAGTCCAAGATAGTCATCTCCAGCACTAGACCAGTCACTCTCTTTTTGCCCCTCTTGCCTTCCACTACTTCTCACAAATCAGAGAAAATGTAGCAAAGTAGGATTTCACTCTATAGACAAATACCTGGCTCATGCCTTGTATAGTATTACTGTCCCCACGCTGAAATCTGGAAGGGGACTGTAGCTCTGTGTCCATCCTTTAGTATGTTCATCACATGCAATATCTCAGACAACAGTGGCCTGATTTGGTGAATCTTTGGTGATCTTGCCATAGAGATCCAGCATGTACATAATGACACTGATTGGCCCAAGGGGGGTACTGTAGTAATATACTGAAATTCCAAACTTTGAACAAGCATATCCTGTCCCGTTTGAGCTACTGTCATGGAGTGAGGTGTTGTTATATGCATCCCCTCATGAGCAACACATTTCTATAAGCTCTGCCCGTTATTTTTTCTGCTAATTAGACATTTTGTCCTGCACCCAACCAACATTCGAACAAGCATAGCTCCTGCCCCGTTTGAGCTACAGTCATGGAGTTTTGGACATGTAAACATCTTCTCATGAGAAACAAGTTCCCCATAATTACCTATGTAATTTTGGTACTTACAAATGGAATGTCTTTCCACACAACATATGTTGGAATAATTGACACGGGGAGGAGCGCAAAAATGTTCACTGTAGACTTGTTATTATACTGAGGGGTGGCATTATCCCTTAGCCTGGTCCTAGATCTGTTTCTACTGTCTTGCCAACTCCTATGAACATGGTCCAGCACAAATGGATCTGGGACCAGGCTAGTACCAGAGAATACACTGACTTGGTTGGTGCTGAAGTGTTCTCCCCTGTACTAGGATATGTGCCCTGCTGTAACTTAGCTATGCTGATCTGCTCCTTCCTCTGTACATACAGTAGCCTATGTAGTTCAGTGTAGTATCCTCTCTACATTATTCAGTCTTCTCTATTGCTCTCCCCCTGTTGCTTGGAGCTGAGCTGACTGGCTCATATTAAGGTTGTTGCCCCTGTCGTTCACTGTTTCCCAGGCTTTGCCTACAGTACACTGACTGTTTTATATTGAAGTTAGTTCCTCCATGGCCTGTAGCTGAATTCAGTCAGTGATTTCACTCTGTATTTCCCCACAGCATGGAACTGATTCTACTGGATGTTACTGAAGCTGTTCCCTGTGTAGCACAGTGAGCCCAGTGCCTGACTGTTATTTTTCATACACTGAACCCCATGCTGAGCTAGCAGTATCACTCCTCGTCTCTCCTGCTTTCTGTCTCCTCTTTTTGGAGATGTTTTCTTCGCTTGGAGGCTAATAGTTTTTTTTTAACCCTTGAAATGTGAACGAAGCTGTGAGTAGCTGAAGATGTGTGTGGGAGGATAAGGATGGACAATTTGTCGTCTGTTCCAAATCGTAGGCAGGCATCAAAGAAATTGAAAAAATATATCAATAAAGCTGGAATTTTAGTTTTTCCAGAACATTTCTATATATTTGTATAGCCTAAGGGATTTATGTTATCTATTTGAGTCATTCATTTCCCACATCCTACATTTACAGCGGTGGTTGTGATACTGTAAATGAACCACCTAATTTAAAGGCCCAATTCAATCAGAAATGAGATTGACCTGCGTGTGAGCGAGACTACTGTGAAATTGTAAATGAGTTAATAGACCAATGAGTTCCAAAGCTCTCTGCCAATAACCGCTTGTTTTCAGGTTTACCCTCTCCACTCAGACAACTCCCAGACAGTCAAAATTCTAGCATGAGAAATTGCTCTTTGCTAAGAAGGTATTTTTGTTTATTTTTTTTCCCCTCCACCATTTCCATTGAAAACAATCACAGTAAGGTACTTAATAATTGTTACCCAGAAATAATTTGATATTGAGCCAAAAAACATTCTGTTTTGGACAGTCTGTATTGTAGCCCTTTCCACTCGTACCCCAAAATTGGAATGCAGTGGCTGTACAGTAACATGCTATGCATGACGTCAGAGCTCTGTGTCTCTGCTTCACATTATTTAAAAATAATCACGGTTTTCGGTTTCGATTATAAAAATGAAATAATAAATGCACTATGCGTTGTGGGTTGAATGCTATATCAACATAGAAGTCCCATGATGGTGGTGACTGCCCATTTAGTGCTTATCACTTTATTAAGCATAATTTATTCACATTACATTTGTTTAATTAAATATTTCAGTTGTGTATATTACATTTGTTTTATTCGATGACTTTATCGTTTCATTCCAAGTCATCTCATCTCTATAGAGCTGCTGCCTATGTTGTCTGCCAAAATCACTATTTTAGTGGTTCTTCAAAGTAATTAAGGCATTCTTTAATGGCAGCTGAATCTATGTCACTTAGATCATGTGTTTTCAGGTAGATACCTCGTGCATTTAGCAGGTGTAAAAGAATACACAGACCGGACATGTAAGCGTACAATGGATTATGGTCATTGTAGTTAATTACCAAGTTTTCTGCTGTAAACCATGTTGAATATTGGCTCCCTACTACATTGCAGTTAGGGTTTGATCAGACTGATCTCTAGAAAAACTGCGCATTGAGCTAGCTCACAGAAAAAACCCAAACCAAATGGACTAAAAATAATTTTACACCATTTTGGATCATCGCGCTACAAGAAGTTGCCCCCATCCCTTCCAGTAATTGGGCAACTTTTGTTGTCCGAGTGAGCGATATGCTGTACATTAGGATGACTCGATGTATTTTGAAAGGTGATACACTGAGAATTATAATAAATACAGCTTTGATGTATAGGGTTAGTCTTACTGGGGTCCTACACATAACAAAAAATACTTTACACACAAAAGATGAACATGTAGTGTGTGTGTGTGCGTGCATCTGTCTCACATGTGACATGTGACCATATGACTGGACAATAATCAAGATAAGATAAAACTAGAGCCTGCAGGACTTGACCATATGACTGGACAATAATCAAGATAAGATAAAACTAGAGCCTGCAGGACTTGACCATATGACTGGACAATAATCAAGATAAGATAAAACTAGAGCCTGCAGGACTTGACCATATGACTGGACAATAATCAAGATAAGATAAAACTAGAGCCTGCAGGACTTGACCATATGACTGGACAATAATCAAGATAAGATAAAACTAGAGCCTGCAGGACTTGACCATATGACTGGACAATAATCAAGATAAGATAAAACTAGAGCCTGCAGGACTTGACCATATGACTGGACAATAATCAAGATAAGATAAAACTAGAGCCTGCAGGACTTGACCATATGACTGGACAATAATCAAGATAAGATAAAACTAGAGCCTGCAGGACTTGACCATATGACTGGACAATAATCAAGATAAGATAAAACTAGAGCCTGCAGGACTTGACCATATGACTGGACAATAATCAAGATAAGATAAAACTAGAGCCTGCAGGACTTGCTTTGTGGAGTGTGGTGTCAACAAAGCAGAGCATTTCTTTATTATGGATGTCATACAACCAAGCCACATTTCCATATTCTATATTATACAACTCATGTAAACGTTTCTGATCACTATGTTGGATGTAGTTATAAGATGACATGGCATCATACCCTTGTTGTTGTTCTGAACAGAATTAGCCTATCTTTGGCTATTGTGAAAATGTGTTGGGGCACACCCTCCTGGATGCACTTTAATGACTTATTTTTATGTGCACCAAAATTATGATTTGTTTTCCCTGAATTGCATTGTGAGATAGTATTTTAGAACTTAGCTCGTCATGTTGGCAATAGAACAAGCTTTCACATGATGCCTTGTTTTAGGTGAACTGTTTGTGTCCTCGCCTTTGGTCTAATGTTTTCATAATCTCCAAACTGTTCCCTTTCAGTTGCTACCATGGCTATGCATATGCTCTTCATATTTCTTCTGCAATAAACATTTCAACGTAGCCCTATTCGTATAGGCCAATTCTCACGTGTTTAAAGGGTTGGACTTAGTAACTCAAGAGTAAATCGTTATCGGTTTGTGTGCCATTCATTAGTATGTGTATTTAATCAATCTGTGTGTAATTAAGCAGTATAAATCATTAATTAGCTGTGGTTGGTTCTATGGTACCTGAGCCTAGGTGTGGTATCAAGTGCCAGGTCGTTTTGACCAGGGAATGAAGGTATACTGGGCAGGTAGACGCACCACAATCGTCTCTTACCTGATTGGACTGGATAGGTAGCCTAGATAATCACTAGCCTGTGCACAGTGGCACAAAACTGATTGCAATGTCGTCGTTAATGATGACGACGTAATCCGGTTGTGATTATGTCATTTCAACCAGCTTTGACACAATCTAGTGCTTCATTTGGCTCAGGGGAAGTTTTTATTTATTTTATTTATTTCACCTTTATTTAACCAGGTAGGCCAGTTGAGAACAAGTTCTCATTTACAACTGCGACATGGCCAAAAATAAAGCATAGCAGTGCGACAGAAACAACAACCGGTTCCTCCATATTAGGCTGTATCTGTTTTCTTTACGTTACCATTTTGGAACTGCGGGTGTTAGTGGGCTAGGGGAAGGGCTATGTGTTTTTCACATCAAGCTCACTTCTGTTCCATGATACTTTATCTCTGGACTGTACTGCATCCTAAAGTCTTCACTTCTCTAGGTCACTTCTGTACCATGATACTTTATCTCTGGACTGTACTGCATCCTAAAGTCTTCACTTCTCTGGGTCACTTCTGTTCCATGATACTTTATCTCTGGACTGTACTGCATCCTAAAGTCTTCCCTTCTCTGGGTCACTTCTGTTCCATGATACTTTATCTCTGGACTGTACTGCATCCTAAAGTCTTCACTTCTCTGGGTCACTTCTGTTCCATGATACTTTCTCTGGACTGTACTGCATCCTAAAGTCTTCACTTCTCTAGGTCACTTCTGTTCCATGATACTTTATCTCTGGACTGTACTGCATCCTAAAGTCTTCACTTCTCTGGGTCACTTCTGTTCCATGATACTTTATCTCTGGACTGTACTACATCCTAAAGTCTTCACTTCTCTGGGTCACTTCTGTACCATGATACTTTATCTCTGGACTGTACTGCATCCTAAAGTCTTCACTTCTCTAGGTCACTTCTGTTCCATGATACTTTATCTCTGGACCGTACTGCATCCTAAAGTCTTCACTTCTCTGGGTCACTTCTGTTCCATGATACTTTATCTCTGGACTGTACTGCATCCTAAAGTCTTCACTTCTCTAGGTCACTTCTGTTCCATGATACTTTATCTCTGGACTGTACTGCATCCTAAAGTCTTCACTTCCAGCCCCTGAAAAAATGAGCTGAGTGTGCTGAACTAAAAGTTCATTTTTAATATTGAATCACTTTGATATATTAACTTCCTTTTACACTGTTGGGGCAGTGGTTGGTGGTAAACCTTTAGAGCGTATAAGGGCTGATTGGCCTACTTTAGCTTACTTGCCTCTTCCGCTCTTTGTCATGTATTGACCACAGAGAAGAGACGGAGGATGTTTTCTGGGTTGTTTTTCTTTTCTTTTTTTCCCTTCCATCCACAATTCACGTTACACGCATGGAGAAGAAGTGGTGATGGGCTTCTTCTTCTCTTTTCGCTTGTCAAAGTTCACCTGCCTGCCAGACGGCTTTTGAGATTAACGTTGTCTTGACGACAGAGTGGAGAGGTCAGGAGGGGCTAAAAGAGGCTGATTAAATTTCCCACTTTCTGCATTCCATCAAAGAAGTGGGATTTGGTGGGAGGGTCTGTCAAGTGCTGATTAGCTTTCAAATGGCAAACTCCTTAATCGTCATGTTGGTAAATACATGTACTCTGCCTGATGGCTGTTTTTACAGATTTCTAAATGAGAATTGAAATCTGTGCAGCATACTCCAACTCAAGTGATTCAGCTAGCTGGTACTACTGATGACGACAGTAGATGGTGAGATGCTTATCTTCTGTGATTTGCTTCCCAGGAAGGTTCATAGATATGGATAGTGTTCTATATATAGAATGATTATGACAAAGAATAGACTCTTCATCTCTTCTCTAAGCTCTCCCTGAGCTTATGGCCTTTAAATCATGTTTGAGTAATGAAGCACACACACGCCGTCTCTTGAGTAAAAAAAGAAACGGAGGGAATTTGAGCTGTTCAGGGTGAACTTAATCATTGCTGACATGGTCACAAACTAGTTAGTATCTCTGTAGACAAACGGTCAGGCAGCGAATCACGCACTGCACCGTCAGCCAGCCCTCTCAGTACTATGGAACTGTTTGTGGAACATGTTCTACATATTAAAATGAGCCAAGACGTGGCTTGCAAGAGTTCCGCTTTCTCATTCAGACACACACTCACGTGGTAGGCACAGAGACGCACACTCACGTGGTAGGCACGGAGACGCACACTCGCGTGGTAGGCGCGGAGACGCACACTCGCGTGGTAGGCGCGGAGACGCACACTCGCGTGGTAGGCGCGGAGACGCACACTCGCGTGGTAGGCGCGGAGACGCACACTCGCGTGGTAGGCGCGGAGACGCACACTCGCGTGGTAGGCGCGGAGACGCACACTCGCGTGGTAGGCGCGGAGACGCACACTCGCGTGGTAGGCGCGGAGACGCACACTCGCGTGGTAGGCGCGGAGACGCACACTCGCGTGGTAGGCGCGGAGACGCACACTCGCGTGGTAGGCGCGGAGACGCACACTCGCGTGGTAGGCGCGGAGACGCACACTCGCGTGGTAGGCGCGGAGACGCACACTCGCGTGGTAGGCGCGGAGACGCACACTCATGCATGCATTAGGCGTGTGCACACATGCACACAGGTCCTTAACACGCACGTGCGCACACACACCACTTCACACATCCTATTCCAGAGTGAGCTCGTTGGTTTATTTCCTCGTTGGTTTACTCCCCTGCTCTATCGAAATGCTAGAGCATGTTTTTGCTAATTGCTCAGTATCTGTTTACATTTGTTTAGAAAGTGGTAACCACAAGGGGGAAGAAGCTCAATTTGAATGCAGCAAATTCCCCAATCATATCTAGCAAACCCAATAGATGTGGAACGCAGCAGCACAGAGCTCACACAGATCAAGAGAGTGAGCGGGTGAGCGAGCCACATGAAAGGGAAGATGGAGAGAAAGGAGGGGTGTAGATGTACAACCACAGTGTCAGCGGGGGCTAAGAGATGGGTGCTGGGGTGTACAGTCGTGACCGTGTCCCAAATGTAGAGGTAAAGAAAGGAGAAGAGCTGCTGCCTTTGAGATGGAAATGGACGTGAAGGTGGAGAGGTTGTCAGAGGGCTGGATGAAAAAAGCCTTTTTGAGTTTTGATGGGCTGGGAGAAAGTGAGAGAGCGAGAAGGAGGATGGACCGGCACTGACAGGGAGTTAGTTTTTCATCTAAATGATTTTTACTCTCATTCCAGTGTTACAGGGAGGGGAGGATGATCAAATCTAGTCCTCCTACTTGACAGACAAGGCCTACTTCACACACTAGCTCAGACTGAAAGGTTAATTTGTTAAGACCTATACAGTCTTGTTGGGATTTCACATATTTACTTCACTAATTAAACCATATTCAGTGGTTCCTCATGCTGTGTTACTGTAAAGGACTTTGTGACAAATGTTACTGTAAACATGGCTACATAAATACGTAAGATTTATTGATTGATGGATAAATTAATTAATATCCATTCTTGTTTTTCTACTCTCACAATTTTTATTCTCCAAATAGCTTGTCTAAATGTAGGACTTGAGTACACAGTGCAGTGGTCCAGTCCTCATTTCCTCCCTGTTCCATCTGATTCAGACATGTTAACCCCAGCTCCCAGTGGGTCAGTTGACTGCATTTCATTAGGGATTAGGAAGGGGCCTGTTTCCTGAAACCGGGAGGGGGAGTGATAGTAGTGTCACTGTGTCAGAACCACTGACCAGTCTCTGCTCATTCTGGGAGGACAGAAAGATGGGACAAACAGAAATGCATATGTGGCCACTGGGAGGCTGCACGCACCTATGAGATTGGATAATTTCACACTCTAACCAATCCTGTTAGAGATAGCTAAATGCACTATAGATTGATGTAGGACAGTGGACTGACAGAAATAAGGGCTCAGATGGGTGGAGCACAGTGGACTGACAGAAATAAGGGCTCAGATGGGTGTAGGACAGTGGACTGACAGAAATAAGGGCTCAGATGGGTGTAGGACAGTGGTCTGACAGAAATAAGGGCTCAGATGGGTGTAGGACAGTGGACTGACAGAAATAAGGGCTCAGATGGGTGTAGGACAGTGGACTGACAGAATAAGGGATCAGATGGGTGCAGGACAGTGGACTGACAGAATAAGGGATCAGATGGGTGCAGGACAGTGGACTGGGCAGGTGGTGAGACACCAGAGAGCATGATGTACAACACACTGACATGCTGCTGTCCAGCAGGGTTCAACATTACAGAACACAGTATTTTGTAGAACAGATTATTTCAAGTACAATAGGGAAGGATGTTAGCTATGTTCATTAACATTTCTACCTCTAGCTTTGGGAATGCTTGACCTACCTGAATACACACCAGCAGAGGAGGCTGGTTGGAGGAGCTAATGAAGGACAGGCTCATTCTAATGGCTGAAATTGTATTCATGGAACAGTATAAACATATGGAAATCACTTGACTTCCATTTATTTCATTCCAGACATTATAATGAGTCCATTCTCCTATAGCTCCTCCCACCAGTCTCCTCTGCACAGCAGTGTCTAGGACTATTCTCCTCCTGCCAGGCAGAAGCCCTGCTGCTCTCCCATGGAGCAGAGGTTTCCCAGGCAGACCTCTTCTCATCCATCCACAGCTTGTTGGTTCACCAGCCAGGAGTGTTTTTTCAGGACACTTGAATCTTCATTGACCCCAGTCTCCATATCAGCCCTAGCTTACAGTAAGCCCTGTGTGTGACGTTATCTTTCCCAGCAGACAGTAAAGAAGGACTGGTAAGGGCAGGGATGGTCAACTCTATTCCTCTGGGCCTGATTTGGTGTCACACTTTTTCTCCATCCCTACCAAACACAGCTGATTAATCAAATTGCATTCTAAACTGAAGATCATCATTAGGTGATTATTGGAGTCAAGTGTGTTAGCTGGGGCAAAACTATGACACCAGTCAGGCCCTCGAGGAATGGAATTGCCCACCCCTGGGTTAGGGGGTGATTGGAGGCATGCCCTGTTGTAGAGTTGCTAATTAAACCTGCCTCTGCGCATAACTAACAAAGCAGCAGTAGTAATGAGGAAGAGTCTAATTAGCGGGTCAAGATCGGCGATAGCGCATCTGGCAATCGGAGCCAAGCGTCTCTAGCTGGGCGGAGAAGGTAAGACGTCTGTGGTTGACCTGTCCAGTCTAGTAGCCATGTGAACCCTACAGTTGTTCGTTCTCATGTGTGTGTTCCACCGTGTGTCCAGTTTAGTAGTGATCCCTGAAGTTGCCGCAGGTGGGGCAGTACTGGTGGTCCCAGCCAGAACCAGCTGTCAGTTAAAACCTGACATGAATAGCCTCCAGTTGTCTGTCTGTGTGTGTGACTTTGTTTGTGTTTCTCTTTCTGTGCATGCAGGGGTGCAACTTGGGTTTGATAAGGGGGGAGTAACCTAGCGGGGGGTCTGGGTGTTCCTCCCTCAAACTTGTTTGGGGGTGGTGGTGTGTATGTATCTAAAGCTCATTTTCTGCATTTCTACTAGGGCTGTCCCCAAATAAAAATAATCTTGGGCGACAATGATTAGCCTTTTTCTTTTGAACAATTAATTAGTCCACAATTTTAAATCTGTATTTTTCTATACATAAATGTTTCTATATTTGAATAAAATCAACTATGTGCTGAACTTGTCTGATGCTTTAAGCACGTTGTTTGATTAAATAAGACACAACTGATTCAAGAGGGAGCCAGAGATCAAGATAGCCCAAACAGAGAAAAAAAAACCTTGTTCCCTACCCTCCTACCACTGCTGCTGATCTTCGCATTCTGCCATTATGCTCCTGAAGTTGCCTGAAATAGGCTACACCAGCAGTCGGGAGCCTAATACATTTGGAGTGCCAATTTATCTTATCACTTCTACCAGTCTGAATGCCAGTTAGGATTTTCATATGTACATTTTCGTGGAACAGTTTCATTTAATTTATAATAGTCTTTGTATCTCAAAATCATTGTCTGTGGTTAATCTGCATTATATCTAAATGAAAATTATACCAGTCTAAAAGTAGCTGTTTTATTGCTATGTAAAAATAGCCTACAAAAGCCAACACAAAAGCATTGCAGCCTGCAGGTAGAAAATATCCTGATAAAAATAAATATCCTATAAATCACATTGGCTACGCATGGCCTGTCTGCAACAAACTTGAAACGCATCAGCTGGGTCGCCCTAAAACTTGTGCTAGAAAACCTTGAGACATTGTATAACATATTCTGGGGCCCCAGAGTTTCCTGCGCCAGTGAGCTCGGGACAGACACCGCTGTAGGCTATTTGTGCAAGGGAAAATAAGTAATCGGGGGTTTTATGACGTTTCCACTGGATCAGAGCATTACATTTTTCCCTTTCATGCCGAGTGGTTATCGAAAGGGAGAGAATTGGAAATATTGTCAATGCTTTCAGTAACTTTTGTCATTCTCAATTGATTCTAAAAACAGACTTTGTTTACTTGCTGTTTGAGGTGAATACAAAATTACTTTGATAAGCTCCACATCTCATTAGTGGTGGTAAATTAAGACAATCAGAAATACTGTCAGACAACCCCAAATAGGCACATTTTATAGGCCTACATTTGTGCGCAGACCAGGTAGACTAGTCCTCCTTCTATATGTACGTATTCAGGTGCGCGTTCTTACTCAACATTGACAGGAGCATTTCAAAGAGACAATTAATACATTGACAAAACCCTTAAATGGAAAGAAATAAACTAAAAAGCTATTTCTCACAAGTGTAGCGCAGGTTGTGATTTCTGCAAAACACGTCCTCTGACAATGAGAAGGGTAAATGACTGTAATAATAATATATTGAATGTATTAACGGAAATTACCGTAACCAAATAAACATTGCAGATTAGACATTTAGGAATTAATGCTAATGTGTAGTCTACTACTGGTGATATACAGTACCAGTCAAAAGTTTTAGACACTCACTCAGACACTGCTATTTTCTACATTGTAGAATAATAGTAAATACATCAAAACTGTGAAATAACACATATGGGAAAGGGAATTATGTAGTAACCAAAAAGGGAAGGGAGGGAGGGATATGGAAGGAAGGGAGGGATAGGGGAGGGAGGGAGGGAGGGATAGGGGAGGGGGGGATAGGGGAGGGAGGGATATGGAGGGGAGGGATAGGGGGAGGGATAGGGAGGGATATGGAAGGGAGGGATATGGAAGGGAGGGATAGGGGAGGGAGGGATAGGGGAGGGATAGGGGAGGGAGGGATAGGGGAGGGAGGGATATGGAAGGGAGGGATAGGGGAGGGATATGGAAGGGATGGATAGGGGAGGGAAGGGAGGGATAGGGAGGGATATGGGCGGGATATGGAAGGGAGGGATATGGAAGGGAGGGATATGGAAGGGAGGGATAGGGGAGGGAAGGGAGGGAGGGAGGGATATGGGAGGGAGGGAGGGAGGGATATGGGAGGGAGGGATATGGAAGGGAGGGATAGGGGGGAGGGAGGGATATGGAAGGGAGGGATAGGGGAGGGAGGGAGGGATAGGGGAGGGAGGGATATGGAAGGGAGGGATAGGGGAGGGATAGGGAAGGGAGGGATAGGGGAGGGAAGGGAGGGATAGGGAGGGAGGGAGGGATATGGGAGGGGTAGGGGAGGGAGGAATATGGAAGGGAGTGATAGGGGAGGGATATGGAAGGGAGGGATAGGGGAGGGAGGGAGGGATATGGGAGGGATAGGGGAGGGGGATAGGGGAGGGAGGGATATGGAAGGGAGGGATAGGGGAGGGGAGGGATAGGGGAGGGATAGGGAGGGAGGGAGGGATATGGAAGGGAGGGATAGGGGAGGGAGGGAGGGAGGGATAGGGGAGGGAGGGAGGGATATGGGAGGGATAGGGGAGGGAGGGATATGGGAGGGAGGGATAGGGGAGGGATATGGAAGGGAGGGATAGGGGAGGGAAGGGAGGGATAGGGAGGGAGGGAGGGATATGGGAGGGGTAGGGGAGGGAGGGATATGGAAGGGAGGGATATGGAAGGGAGGGATAGGGGAGGGATATGGAAGGGAGGGATAGGGGAGGGAAGGGAGGGAGGGATAGGGGAGGGAGGGATAGGGAAGGGAGGGATAGGGGAGGGAAGGGAGGGATAGGGAGGGAGGGAGGGATATGGGAGGGGTAGGGGAGGGAGGGATATGGAAGGGAGTGATAGGGGGAGGGATATGGAAGGAAGGGAGGGATAGGGGGAGGGAGGGAGGGATATGGGAGGGATAGGGGAGGGAGGGAGGGATAGGGGAGGGGGATAGGGAGGGAGGGGGAGGGAGGGATATGGAAGGGAGGGATATGGAGGGGAGGGATAGGGGAGGGAAGGGAGGGATAGGGAGGGAGGGAGGGATATGGAAGGGAGGGATAGGGGAGGGAGGGAGGGATAGGGGAGGGAGGGAGGGATATGGAAGGAAGGGAGGGATAGGGGAGGGAGGGAGGGATATGGAAGGGAGGGATAGGGGAGGGATATGGAAGGGAGGGATAGGGGAGGGAAGGGAGGGATAGGGAGGGAGGGAGGGATATGGGAGGGGTAGGGGAGGGAGGGATAGGGGAGGGATATGGAAGGGAGGGATAGGGGAGGGAAGGGAGGGAGGGAGGGATATGGGAGGGAGGGATATGGGAGGGAGGGATAGGGGAGGGAGGGAGGGATATGGAAGGGAGGGATATGGAAGGGAGGGATAGGTCAGGGATATGGAAGGGAGGGATAGGGGAGGGAAGGGAGGGATAGGGAGGGAGGGAGGGATATGGGAGGGGTAGGGGAGGGAGGGATATGGAAGGGAGGGATATGGAAGGGAGTGATAGGGGAGGGATATGGAAGGAAGGGAGGGATAGGGGAGGGAGGGAGGGAGATGGGAGGGAGAAGGGGAGGGAGGGATATGGAAGGGAGGGATAGGGGAGGGAGGGATAGGGGAGGGAAGGGAGGGATAGGGAGGGGTATGGAAGGGAGGGATAGGGGAGGGAAGGAAGGGAGGGATAGGGGAGGGAAGGGAGTGATAGGGGAGGGATATGGAAGGGAGGGATAGGGGAGGGAAGGGAGTGATAGGGGAGGGATATGGAAGGGAGGGAAGGGAGGGAGGGAGGGATAGGGGAGGGATATGGAAGGGAGGGATAGGGGAGGGAAGGGAGGGATAGGGGGAGGGATATGGAAGGGAGGGAGGGATATGGAAGGGAGGGAGGGATATGGAAGGAAGGGAGGGATAGGGGAGGGAGGGAGGGATATGGGAGGGATAGGGGAGGGAGGGATATGGAAGGGAGGGATATGGAAGGGAGGGATAGGGGAGGGAAGGAAGGGAGGGATAGGGGAGGGAAGGGAGGGATAGGGGAGGGAAGGGAGGGATAGGGGAGGGATATGGAAGGGAGGGAGGGATATGGAAGGGAGGGAGGGATATGGAAGGAAGGGAGGGATAGGGGAGGGAGGGAGGGATATGGGAGGGATAGGGGAGGGAGGGATATGGAAGGGAGGGATATGGAAGGGAGGGATAGGGGAGGGAAGGAAGGGAGGGATAGGGGAGGGAAGGGAGTGATAGGGGAGGGATATGGAAGGGAGGGGAGGGAGGGAGGGATAGGGGAGGGATATGGAAGGGAGGGATAGGGGAGGGAAGGGAGGGATAGGGGAGGGATATGGAAGGGAGGGAGGGATATGGAAGGGAGGGATAGGGGAGGGGAGGGAAGGATAAGGAATAGGTAATAATAATACATTATTTCTATTAACAGCGTGACATGAAATGGAACTGTTAAATGATATGCAGTGTGTAAGTCTGGCTTCTCTGTGGTGTTCTCTGCTCTGTTATCTGCATGATCAATCATCAGCACTGTGTGATTTCTGTGCTGTTGTAGCCTACCGTAGACCTATTACACAAAGTCGCCATCAATTCAAAGCGCTGCGTGCAATGGGTTCTCCTACCATTCTATTGCAAAGAACGAGTAGACCTACAGGCTATACAGATCAGCGCCCAAAAAATGTCCATAGCCCACCATGCCCAAGATTCCCTCAACATATCACAACTGGTGAGAGGATATGCAGAGAAAGAGAAGGGTAAATAAGCTGAGACGCAAAAGTACAAAATATGCACGTGCGATATACAGTATCAACTCTCTGGCTTCATTCATACATTAAACCAGTCAATGCTAGCAGCCTACCATATTCACTCATGATAAAGTCCCCAATAGAAAACATCCCTTAGGCTGCATGGCTTCGAAAAATGTAATTGCTTACTAAATGTGCAGGCGACCTCGATGCCGTTACGATACACAATGTCCAATCTCCATCTCGCATTCAAATCTGAATGGTGGTACTGGCAGAGGCTGAAATATAAACGGTAGCTAATCACAAAACAGCAGATACTGTGTCCACAAAAGCGCTTTAGGAAATATACATTTGCACCATTGTTTCATGATGTTATGATTACAAAAGCGGCCACACGGTGGGCTGCTGGTCAGATTTGCAGGCAGTTGATTAACTGAGCTATCCATGGTGCTGAGGCCTGTTTATTTAGAAGCTGATGTTCACTGTGACAGTCACCACAATAAGCAGGTTATAATGAAGTAAAAACACCCATAACCTTCCCAAATCCCCCCGATAGCCAGTTGCAATGGGAGAGAACATGCTGAGGTAGGCTAAAACAAATGTCATTTTCACTGGACCTCATAATATTTGACCAGTCGGCCAAAAGTGCTTCATAGGCCAAGGCTACCTTTTTAAAGGGGAATTTTACTCTAAATCCATTTTCATGTGTATTTCTAGTCAATCCACCATAAATACAGTTTTGAAATACCATCAACATATCAATTATTGTATGGTTGCATCATAGATATCGAAACACCCCATCTGTCAAAAAGTCAAATTACATCACCATGCGAGACTTTGCACTTCCACCCTTCTCTTCTTTGCCAGGGATTCCCAGAAAGCTGCACGTACTAGCTGACTCTCACTGGCTCTTCAACCATTGGTGGACGTGTAATTCAAATGATTTGCTGTGATGTTTACTAGAGCCCTGCCCGAGCCCTACCCATGCCTGCGACGTTCAGGCCCGATTGCTTTTGCCCAAAACCCGAAATGAGATACAACTTCCTTCGTTATTAAATCCATTAACTGCTCCTCTCTGTCTGTCACTCGCTCGCTGTGGATGAGCTCTGCTCATGGCGACTCAGGATTTCTGCGTGTATAGCAACAGCTCCTCTTGGGCGACTCTGCTCACTGACGAGACATGAGAGAGCATGAGCATGGAGCATGGCTGTTGGCTACTTTTCGTCATGCTAAACTGACAACTCGAGGAACATTATAACTGTTTTATATTTGAAGCGCTTTTGACACCTATGTGTTAAACCAATTCCACACACCGCCCACTCAATCCAGTTAGAGGGGAGTTTTTGGAGATCTAGGCCACCCTGGGATTTTAGGTCCTCCTGGATTTTACTCACGTCACTTGTATGCTGTTAGGGTTTATTTTGCTCCTGTGATGCTCGCTCTCCTTGCTCAACAACAAGCTGGTGGTCTCCTGTGGGCCCTTACCCATGCACCCATACCCACACACGCACACATGCGTTACAATATGAATTAATGCTGAGGTCCTGCGGTTAGAAATGGTCCTTTCCTCCTGGTGGCTACCAGACTCTGACCAGATATAGTTGTTGCAGTCTGGAGAAACACACACAGCCACTTGTCAGTCCTGTTGCATCGCAGCTCAGATCTCACCATTAACTATTGACCAGTCTAGCAACCATGTCTGAAAAACAGCACAGCTGAAGAGTAGATGGTGTGGTGACTTCACCGAGACCTACAGCTATAATATAGGCGGTATACTATAGGCGGTTGAAAAGTGTGTATTAGAGTACTGTGCATGCTATTCCGTACTTAGTTACCGTATTATAGGTGCTCAATTACACAAGACAATATAGTAGCCCACCTCATAGAAACGTTGAATGTATCAATGATGAACCAACTGTTTCTTTGTGACCATTTCTGTCGGTTTGTAACCTTTTACTGATGTCTCTGTTATTCTTGTGTTTAGATGGTAGCCGTGGAGGAGAGGGGGGCAGCAAGCCCACGTACGGCTGTCAGGTGACCATCCAGTCGGGGAAGGAGAAAGAGATGATGAAGATGCACCGGAGGGAGGAGAAGAGGGAGAGGAAGAGGGGGGAGAGACGTTGGGATGACACCGAATCCTCTTCCGACCTCTACTTTGACCCCAAGGAGATGAGAGCTCAGAGGTGAACCACCTCACTAGATCTCTTTCTAGCTCTTTCCCTTTCCTATCTTTCTCTTCTCTCTCTCTTCTCATGTCTCTCTTTCCCTTTCCTATCTTTCTCTTCTCTCTCTCTTCTCATGTCTCTCTTTCCCTTTCCTATCTTTCTCTTCTCTCTCTCTTCTCATGTCTCTCTTTCCCTTTCCTATCTTTCTCTTCTCTCTCTCTTCTCATGTCTCTCTTTCCCTTTCCTATCTTTCTCTTCTCTCTCTCTTCTCATGTCTCTCTTTCCCTTTCCTATCTTTCTCTTCTCTCTCTTCTCATGTCTCTCTTTCCCTTTCCTATCTTTCTCTTCTCTCTCTCTTCTCATGTCTCTCTTTCCCTTTCCTATCTTTCTCTTCTCTCTCTCTTCTCATGTCTCTCTTTCCCTTTCCTATCTTTCTCTTCTCTCTCTCTTCTCATGTCTCTCTTTCCCTTTCCTATCTTTCTCTTCTCTCTCTCTTCTCATGTCTCTCTTTCCCTTTCCTATCTTTCTCTTCTCTCTCTCTTCTCATGTCTCTCTTTCCCTTTCCTATCTTTCTCTTCTCTCTCTCTTCTCATGTCTCTCTTTCCCTTTCCTATCTTTCTCTTCTCTCTCTCTTCTCATGTCTCTCTTTCCCTTTCCTATCTTTCTCTTCTCTCTCTCTTCTCATGTCTCTCTTTCTCTTCCCATCTTTCTCTCTGCCTCTTTTTCTTTCCCTCTCTTCCATTTTTCCTTCTCTCTGTTTTACTTCTTTTTCTACATCTCCCCCTGTGATCTTCTTTCCATATGGAAACACCCTCCTGCATTTCACATCACTGCTCGGCTGCAGGTTGTAAGAAAAACCACAGCTCCTGGTCACGTTTTTTCTGAAAATAAATAAATAATAAGGGATCTTTCTGAAAGTTTAATTTCAGCGGATAAAATAGTGGCGCAGTGATAGGTTTAATTAAATTTATCCGGGCCGAATCCAGCAGAGTATGAAGGAAGAGATTAGCAGAGAGGTAAGCCACGTTACGTTAGCAGAGAATAGTATTACTCCAGAGCCTCATCTCCACACCTCTCCTGTCTAACAGCTCTCAACTCTAGTATCCATCCCAAAAATCACAACCAACCGCACATTAAGCATGTGTAACTATGTCTGTTCTGCTCTTAAAGCATGTGTAACTATGGCTGTTCTGCTCTTTAAGCATGTGTAACTATGGCTGTTCTGCTCTTAAAGCATGTGTAACTATGGCTGTTCTGCTCTTTAAGCATGTGTAACTATGGCTGTTCTGCTCTTTAAGCATGTGTAACTATGGCTGTTCTGCTCTTTAAGCATGTGTAACTATGGCTGTTCTGCTCTTTAAGCATGTGTAACTATGGCTGTTCTGCTCTTTAAGCATGTGTAACTATGGCTGTTCTGCTCTTTAAGCGTGTGTAACTATGGCTGTTCTGCTCTTTAAGCGTGTGTAACTATGGCTGTTCTGCTCTTTAAGCATGTGTAACTATGGCTGTTCTGCTCTTTAAGCATGTGGTACTATGGCTGTTCTGCTCTTTAAGCATGTGTAACTATGGCTGTTCTGCTCTTTAAGCATGTGTAACTATGGCTGTTCTGCTCTTTAAGCATGTGTAACTATGGCTGTTCTGCTTTTTAAGCGTGTGTAACTATGGCTGTTCTGCTCTTTAAGCATGTGTAACTATGGCTGTTCTGCTCTTTAAGCATGTGTAACTATGGCTGTTCTGCTCTTTAAGCATGTGTAACTATGGCTGTTCTGCTCTTTAAGCATGTGTAACTATGGCTGTTCTGCTCTTTAAGCATGTGTAACTATGGCTGTTCTGCTCTTTAAGCATGTGTAACTATGGCTGTTCTGCTCTTTAAGCATGTGTAACTATGGCTGTTCTGCTCTTTAAGCATGTGTAACTATGACTGTTCTGCTCTTTAAGCATGTGTAACTATGACTGTTCTGCTCTTTAAGCATGTGTAACTATGGCTGTTCTGCTCTTTAAGCATGTGTAACTATGGCTGTTCTGCTCTTTAAGCATGTGTAACTATGGCTGTTCTGCTCTTTAAGCATGTGTAACTATGGCTGTTCTGCTCTTCATGTGGATGTTTGGTGTTGAAGTACTATATATTTTTTTTCTGGGTTTTATGGATGTATTGTTGTGTTCGGTCCCGGTTGTGTTATTGCTGTGTTGTGGTTGATTTAATGGTTGTGTGTTGTCCTGGTTGTGTTTCTCCAGAGAGCAGGCCCTGCTGACAGCACGCCGGTCTCCAGTGCTGAGCAGAGAGCGGGTGTACGAACGCATCCGCTACCCCAACGTCTATGACTGCTACGCCGAGGCCACCAAGACCTCCGCCTTCGTAGGGGGAGCCAAGGTACAGTATATGGGGATTACCAGATGTGCGTCACAAATGACACCAAAAGTAGTGCACTATGTAGGGATAAGGTAATAGGGAGCCTTTTGGGACAAAGCCCTGTACTGCCCAATTCCAAATCTATGCCCTATACACTTGACCCCTAGACCATCATGTTCTATCCAAATAAACAATGACTATAACAAGACTAGAAGACATTTTCAAATCCTGCCCACCTGTATTAATGGGCAAAATGAACAGCTTTCATTACTTCCATTTCTCTTTGATAGCGACTGGGAAGAAAGTGATAAAGCGCACAGACACACACACACACACACACACACTTTGTTCAACCACCAACCTTCACCAGCACCCATCACATTACCCACAAGCCACTGCTTTTATCCCATTTTTATTATACATTTTTTAAATTCTTGCTGCTTTTTCACTCACTATTTGCATCAACTGACCTGGGGTGTGTTGCTTTAGTCCTCAGTTCAGTAGGAGCAGGTGGGCTGGAGGAAATTATGTTTACTGGAAAGTTTATATATTTTTTTTATCCGAACATGACTTTTGCAATGTTTTGAATGTGTTTGTTTTCAAGTTGAGGCGGTGTTTGTTGATGTTTTATTGTGTGTATTGTAAAAGGTTTAATATTATGTAGTTCAGTTGGTAATAAATAGATTGGGGTGGAAATGTACTTTATGTAGTGCGGTGCGTTGTTAATATTTTGGATGTGTTTGTGTTGTTCAGCTGATGTTACCAGAGGGGATAAAGAGAGAGAATAATAAGATGTATGAAGAGGTGGAGATTCCTCCTAGTGATCCCATGTCCATCGGCTTTGAGGAGAAACCCATCTACATCTCTGAACTGGATGAGGTAAGACACCCAATGGTTACATGTGAATTTGGGAGGTGGGGGGCACACAGCACTGTCAAAAGCACACCGCATACTACACATCACGGAGGGACCTGCGATTTTGGGGGGAGAATGACTGTGAGACTTTCTACTCATAAGTGAAAAATAAAATATCATTCCCCCTCCAGAAATGACCCCAATATAACAGATTGGTCCATGTTGTCAGGTAGGTGTGCTATTTAGTTGGGCCGTGACGATACCAGTATCGCGACACTCACTAGTATCATGGTAAGGAAACAAATCGCAAAGAAGATTTAACTTAAGGAAAACAGCCCTAATGTTGGAAACAGACGTTCCATCAATTTATACAGATCACAATATTTTACATGCAGCAGGTTTTTAACGGACCAATGAGTTAGATCTGATTCCTGTTTTTCATTTTTGCCATGGAAAAGACATCACGATACTGTGGTATCGTCCCAGTCCTATTTATCAATAAGCATCGTCACATGATGTAGCCCACCTGATGCAGCATAGCGGATAGAAATAAATAGTCTGAGGGTTGCCCATCTGCATTTACCCTATTGTGTCACAGCCTAATGTTTAAACTTTAGAGTTTATCTTGCTGCTCGTTATAGCAACACATTGACAACTTGAATATCCCCCAAAAATGTTCCACTGACACTCAGCCAACCAAGGATCATGTACTGTGAATATAATGTCTGCCTACCCAGGGGCCCTGACCACCACTAATTTGAAGGGGTGCCACTAATTTGAAGGGGTGTCTACATTCTTTTGTATATAATGTATGTATTTGGGGTAAGTAAGGTGACTAGACATCAGGATATATGAATATCAGAGTAACAGCAGCATATATAATGATTGTATGGGTGTGTGTAGAGTCATTTCTAAATGTATGTGTGTAAGCATATTATGTGTCTAAGCAAATGTTGGTCGTGTGTTTGAGTGTCAATGTGTAGGCCCATGTGAGTGTGCATATAGACAGTGCAAAAATAAGAACGTATGTGTGGCTATTTTGTTAGCTACAGTATTTAGCAGTATTATGGAGTGGGGATTGAAACTGTTCAGGAGTCTGTTGGTGTCAGACTTGATGCACCAGGACCGTTTGTCGTGCAGAAGCAGAGAGAACAGTGTATCGCTTGGGTGGTTGGAGTTAACAATTTTCCGGGCCTTCCATTCACACTGCCTGATAGAGGTCATGGATGGCAGGGAGCTCGGCCCCATTGATGTACTGGGCTGACTGCACAACCCTCTGTAGCGCCTTGCGATCGAGGGCGGTGCTATTGCCATACCAAGCAGTGATACAGCCAGTCAAGATGCTCTCAATGGTACAGCTGTAGAACCTTTTGAGCCTATATTCTTAGCCTATTATAAAATATGTTTGTTGACTGTGATCAGGTGTGTGTCTTGTCTGTTTAATGAATGAAATATCTATTGATTTCATGTGCATGCTGCAGCCATACAGAGCATTCGGGAAGTATTCAGACCTTGACTTTTTCCACATTGTTACATTACAATCTTATTCTAAAATTGATGAGGGAAAAAAGTAATTTGACCAATCTACACACAATACCCCACAATGACAAAGCAAAAAACTTTAATAAAAAATAAAAAACACATACCTTATTTACATAAGTATTCCTTTGCTATGAGACTCAAAATTGAACTCCGGTGCATCCTGCTTCCATTGATCATCCTTGAGATGTTTCAACAACTTGATTGGACTCTGCCTGTGGTAAATTAAATGTATTGCATATGATCTGGAAAGCCACACACCTGTCTATATAAGGTCCCACAGTTGACAGTGCATGTCAGAGCAAAAACCAAGCCATGATGTCAAAGAAATTGTCCGTAGAGCTCCGACAGGATTGCGTAGAGGCACAGATCTGAGGAAGGGTACCAAAACATTTCTGCAGTGGTCTCCATCATTCTTATCATTCTTTAAATAGAGGAAGTTTGGAACTGCCAAGACTCTCCCTAGAGCTCGCCAAACTGAGCAATCGGGGGAGAAGGGCCTTTGTCAGGGAGGTGACCAAGAACCTGATGGTCACTCTGACAGAGCTTCAGAGTTCCTCTGTGGATATGGGAGAACCTTCCAGAAGGACAACCATCTCTGAAGCCACTCCTCAGTAAAAAGCACAACAACCCGCTTGGAGTTTGGCAAAGGGGACCTAAAGGACTCTCGGATCATAAGAAACAAGATTATCTGGTCTGATGAAACCAAGATTGAACTGTTTGGCCTGAATGCCAAGCGTCACGTCACGTCTGGATGACACCATCCCTATGATGAAGCATGGTGGTGGCAGCATCATGCTGTCGGGATGTTTTTCAGCAACAGTGACTGGGAGACAAGTCAGTAGATGTTGCTGCACTATTGGATCTAGAAGCACAAGCATTTTGCTACACTCGCATTAACATCTGCTAACCATGTGTATGTGACCAATAAAATTTGATTTGAGGATCGAGGGAAAGATGAACGGAGCGAAGTATAGAGAGATCCTTGATGAAAACCTGCTCCAGAGCACTCAGGACCTCAGACTGGGGTGAAGGTACACCTTCTAAGAGGACAATGAACCTAAGCACACAGCCAAGACAACATAGGAGTGGCTTCGGGACAAGTCTCTGTATGTCCTTGAGTGGCCCAGCCAGAGCCCAGATTTGAACTTGATCGAAAATCTCTGGAGACCTGAAAATAACTGTGCAGCGATGCTCCCCATCCAACCTGACAGAGCTTGAGAGGATCTGCAGAGTAGAATGGGAGAAACTCCCCTTATACAGGTGTGCCAAGCTTGTAGCGTCGTACCCAAGAATACTCTAAGCTATAATCGCTGCCAAAAATGCTTCATCAAAGTACTGAGTAAAGGGTCTGAATACTTACGTAAAAAACATTTTCTTCCATTTTTATACATTTGCAAACATTTCTAAAAACCTGTTTTTGCTTTGTCATTATGGGATATTATGTGTAGATTGAGGGGGGGAAAACTAGTTATTCAATTTTAGAATAAGGCAGTAATGTAACAAAATGTGCACGGGCATCTGCACGGGCATCTGCACGGGAGATAAACCAGGCTTATCCAGGCCAAGAATATGGTACAAATGGGACTGCGTGAATTGGCCTCTAAAAAACATCCCCTGATAATATTGTAAAGTCTGTCTGTAAAAGGTATCCGTGTGACTGTGTGAGTGCCAGCCAGGGCGTGCTCAGTTTCACTCCCTGGTGTCCATATTCAAGCGACTGGGAGCGTTATGAAGCCGTAATTGGCAGTGAGTGATGTTGAGTCTTAATGGAAGTGCTGTAGTTCTCAGCCAGCTGTCTGGAGACACAATGGCTTCTCCTCCCTGACTGACAGGCTGACTGACAGTCTGAGTGACAGGCTTACAAATCTGCCCTCAGCCAATAGCAGGGCAGTGGACCGGACTGACAGACAGGTGAGCCAATCCCCACCCAGCCATGTTGGAGATGGGAGAGCAGAGTTGTCAGTCGGCTTCAGTTCAATCACATCACCGTCTTTTCTTCTGGTTCTTCATCTAGACTTCTGGAGTCATTCTGTATGGGATCGTGGTGGGATGTTTAGAAACAGTTATTATGGCATTTATTCTCTGTCAATTGTGTTGTGAAATGCACTACATTCAATCTTGACTAGATTTTGGGTAGAATCCTAAGTGTGGAATTAACTCCCCTGGATGTGCCCAAAACATGGCATCATATCTGAAGATGACTGGATATGTTTAAACCTTGGAACATATTTTGTCATATTTGTAGGGTACTCCTGTAGCTGTTCACCTCACTTAACCCGTCTGTCAATCAAGATGACAGGCATACTGTGTGTGTGATCGCAGGCTGAGACAAATTGATTAAGATAAGGATTGGTCATGCATGTGTGGTTGCTGTTGTTATTTTTGCAGCGTCTGTGTGGCGTCGGCTCAGGTGTTTGTCTCCCTGCCTGTCACCCATCCTTTTTTAAATGCTAAATGTGTAAATGTCCAGATTTTTGTGGTGTTTTTTTCCATGTAAACATGCCACTGTCTCCCATCAATCCCTAGCTTCCTCTGGTGGGCTAAGTGGAGTTTCGGCTATTTAGTTTTTACACCCATTCTGCTGTTCCAGAGAGGGAACTTCATGAAGTAGGCTGGGATTGGGTGTGAGAGTATCACTGGGGCTGGGATTGGTTGTGAGAGTATCACTGGGGCTGGGATTGGGTGTGAGAGTATCACTGGGGCTGGGATTGGGTGTGAGAGTATCACTGGGGCTGGGATTGGGTGTGAGAGTATCACTGGGGCTGGGATTGGGTGTGAGAGTATCACTGGGGCTGGGATTGGGTGTGAGAGTATCACTGGGGCTGGGATTGGGTGTGAGAGTATCACTGGGGCTGGGATTGGGTGTGAGAGTATCACTGGGGCTGGGATTGGGTGTGAGAGTATCACTGGGGCTGGGATTGGGTGTGAGAGTATCACTGGGGCTGGGATTGGGTGTGAGAGTATCACTGGGGCTGGGATTGGGTGTGAGAGTATAACTTTTGAAAAGCTCTCTCCCACACGAGGGCTGGGACGATACCAGTATTGCGGCAAGGAAACAAAACACTAAGTGGATTGAACTTCTTTAGGAAAACAGCCCTAATGTTGGAAACAACCATCATTATGTTGTCATCCAGAGTCACATTGATTGATTTTCAAGCTATAGCACACTATTTTACACACAGCAGGTTTTCGTTTTCATTTTCGCAAATGAAAGAATATTGCGAGATTTGGTATCATCCTGGCCCTATCCCGTACCTCAGGTCCTATCTCCTTCCTTAACCCTCATCTCCAACCCTGGTTTCACCCCTTGCCCTGGGTACTGCTACCTTGGCTATTACTCGCCCCAGTACCTGAAACATTTGCTCTTCGAGTTGGTTCTCTGCTATTCACACTATCTTCAAGCCTCTGGCACATCAAACAGTAAGTGCTCTAAGGGACCAGGTATTTGAGAGGAAGGTTTGACCAAGTGCCTGAAAAGAGTGGCAAAACATGCATGCGCGTCCCAATCAAGGCATGCACAGTCTTTTGCTCGAAGTGTATTTGATAGTATTCAGTAGTATTTGAAAGAAAACAAATACTATTGGAACCCAGG